>NW_027368823.1:0-46961 GCF_046119375.1 Phyllobates terribilis | reverse complement strand
CATCAGAAGAGTCTGCAGTTGCCCATCAAGCAGAGCTCTCTGGATCCGAGGGAAGTGTCTTCGTCGGAGTCAAAGTCTCCCCAAGTTGCCACCATTGATGTTTTTCCTGCTTGTACTGGAGGTTCTCCAGCCTTCTTCTTGAAGCAGTTTCTTGATAAATGTCCTTTCTTTTGGCAGTGATAGCATATCACTTCCTTGAGATCTTTGCTGCTTCCCTCCGATGAGCGTTGAATGTCTCTGTTCCCTTTCCATACCTTTTTGAAAGCTCTTGTAATCAGATCAATGTCCTCGTCTTTGTCTTCAATTTCTCCTTCCATTTGAGCTAGGTCGAAAGCCTCCTCAATTTTGAGAGCTATGTTTTGACTCTTCTCGCTTTCCCCTCGAGCAGTTTTCCTCAGTTGGACTCTAGCGTTGCTTTGTAGCCGGGCTACTAAGTCTTTAAGTGTGATTGACTTGATGTCATTCTGAGCTTGTAGGGAAGGAGCTATTGAGTCCCACTTGGAGTTTAGGGTTTGTAGAAACTGATGTGTGATTTTCCAGTCGGGAAGAACTTCTCCAAGAAATTCTAGTTGTCCGGACATAGGTTTTGGAATCTGGAGCGAAAGTCTTCTAGGGATTCACCTTTTTGTTGTGCCACGTTCTCATAGTCCTTTTGAACATGCAGAATCATGTTTTTCTTCACATCATCATTGTCTCCATACAATCTCTTGAGTGCCTCCCAGATGTCATGCGTCGTCTTGTAACGGAGAACCTTCCTTAGATCAGATGGACTGAGAGCCATGTGCAAGACTTTCTTTGCTCTCATGTTGAGCTCCAACGTCTTGTAGTCTGCATACAGAGTAATCCTTTCTTTCCTTTTCTTCCAGCTTCGTTGTTACGTCGACCCAAATCTTTTCATCTCCGAACTCGATGACCTTTCGTAATTGGCCGTGAAGAGAGCATACATGGGATTCAAATTGTTCCACCCACCAATCATATTCTCCATTTTTTGAGAGACGGAGGTTTTCAGAAGGAGTCGTTGATTGAGTTGCTTGAGGCCATTCTTTCAATTCAGTCACAACTAGTACCAAGGCTTTGATACCAATTGTTGGATTGTTGTGACGTAAGCGACTAGGGAAGTGAGTGTCACTTTCCTAATTCTATTGCAGCGGAAATGTAATGCGTAAAAGCTTAACAAGGTATTTATAGTGGAAACCTCAACACCAATTAGTATGGAGTAAAACCACTACCTTCTAGTTCGTCACTAGAAGGATTTGAAACTCACACACTCTTTTTATTGGATTTCTTGTTCGTTACAAATAGAGAACTGGGACAAACCTAAGTCACTCTTCTCTCTCTCTCGTACACAAACTCAACCCTTACAAGTGTATGACTATCTTAACCTAGCAGCCTATTCTTTTCTCTCTATATTTTACGCACGTTGTTCATAGATATGTCGTCGTATATTAATACTGGATGACTCCGTGTGTCTTCTATCAAGATACGCACAAGGTTGTTGCGATCTTGATCTTCTATCTTGTGCGTATCTTTAATTAAATAGATCCAATCTTTAATAACCTAATACTTTTATTTGCTTATCTTCTCTTTGACCGTTTTCCCATTCCTTAATGTAGAAAGATTGCGTCCCGAGTTTGAAGTCGCTTCCCCTGATATGGAAAGTTTCCTAATAGGAAAACTTCCCTGATAAGGAAAGTTTCCTAATAGGAAAACTTCCCTGATAAGGAAAGTTTCCCAAAGAGGGAAGCTTCCCTAAGATAATAACTGCATGTAACACTCAGGTAAGCGAGTTAGGAAGTGACTTGTCAACATCAAAACTAAGGAACCCTAACATTTAGTTTCAGTGGAAAAATTTGGATATCAGAGTATAATTTAGACCGTCATTATCCACGACATCTTTCCAATCCAACCATCACCTTTCTAATAAAAAATCAGTTTTTTCTATCCAACTTTCAGACGGACCTAACAATAATTACATTTACCAACGATAATTATATTTATCCATGATCATATTCACCAATTCAATTAATTCTATTTTATTATAAGATAACTTTAATATAATATTTAAATTAAATAATTAAATAAAATCTGAAAATTCATTTAAAAAATTAAAATACAAATCAAAGTAGAAATAAACATTACATTAATAAAAACAATTATAAATAATTAAAAACAAATACTATACCAAGAAATGCATTATTTAGATCCATTTGACTAAAAGAAATAAAGTGTGAAAAATGTGAAAAATGCATATTTAGATTTATTTGACTAAAAGGAAATAAAAAATTCTGAGTTAAAAGTGATTTTTTAAATGTGTTAAAAATATCAATTAAATCTATTTGTAGAAAATTTTTCTTATGAATTTGATATAATTTTTATTATTTTCTAAAATAAATTATGAAATAAAAGTTTATAGGGAAAAAAGGAATTTCACACAATAGGAAGGTGACAAGTGTCCCCCTCTGTTAGGGTTCCTTAGTTTTGATGTTGACAAGTCACTTCCTAACTCGCTTACTGAGTCTTATATGCAGTTGCTACTTTAGGGAAATTTCCTTACTAGGAAACTTTCCATATCAGGGAAGCGACTTCAAAACCGAAAAGAAATCTCTTCACATTAAGGAATGAGAAACCGGTCAAGGAAGAGATACGCAAATAAAAGGATTACAAAGGATTAAATCTACCAAGACAAGCGGTTAAAGTACGTTAAACAAGAATATCTTGGAAAAGATATTCGGACAAAAAAGATATATTATATCTAATCAAGCGGTTAAGGCATGTTAAACGAAGATATCTTTGGAGAAGATACTCGGAAGCAAAAGATAGGTAGACTTGAGTGTGGGCCGGTCAAAGGCCAACAAGATAGAAGATCAAGACCGGATATTGATACGTATCTTGATACAAAGTTATTTAGTATAAATAGACGATGACATTTCTATGTACTCATGCGTGAAATACAAAGAAGAAAAGATAGGCTGACAGGTTAAGAGATTTCATACACTATAAGGGTTGAGTTTGTGTAAGAGAAAGAGAGAAGAGTGACTTAGGTTAGTCCGAGTTCTCTATTGTAACGAACAAGAAATCCAATAAAAAGAGTGCGTGAGTTTCAAATCCTTCTAGTGACGAACTAGAAGGTAGTGGTTTTACTCAATACTATTTGGTGTTGAGGTTTCCACTATAAATACCTTGTTAAGCTTTTACATATTATGTTTCCGCTGAAGTAGATTTAGGGAAGTGACACTCGCTTCCTTAAGTCGGTTACGGTCACAACGATCCAACAATTGGTATCAGAGCCTGGTTGTAAGTTGTGACTGAATTGAAAGAATGGCCTCAATCAATTCAATCAATGATTCCTTCTGGAAGCCTCCTACACTAAAAAACGGAGAATATGATTGGCGGGTAGAACAATTTGAATCCCACGTTATTGGGGTTTGAGATCCTTGGGAAATCCCTTTTCTTAATACCCTTATTCTTCTTTCATTCGGGGTAATTGCATGACTAGAACGGCAGCCCTCAGCTTGAATGCAATGTCAAGTTGATACACTATCAAGTGATCTTCAGTGAAGGGGGTAAGCCTGAAAAATTGGTAAGATATAAGGAATGCTTACCGGCAGATAGGACATAACTGAAGAATTCCCTAAAAAAGGTACCTTAGACGATAGCTAACAGACGTACTACATGGATTAGGATGCCTGACAGGATGATAGGCCAAGCAAGAGGTTTGACATCACTCCTCACTAAACGAGAATTCACGGCCAGTTATGGAAGGTTGTCGAGTTCAAGATGAAAAGATCTGGGTCAACCCAACAATCAAGCTGGAAGAAAAAGAAAGAAAAGACTAACTCGATGCAGACTACAAGACTTTGGAACTCAACATGAGAGAAAAGAAGGTGTTATACATGGCTCTCAGTCCATCAGATCTGAAGAAGGTCCTTCGTTACAAGACGGCGCACGAAATCTGGGAGGCACTCCAGAGAATGTACGGAGGCAATGATGATGTGAAGAAAAACAGGATTCTGGCTGTTCAAAAAGATTATGATAACGTGGCACAACAAAAGGTGAATCCCTAGAATACTTTCACTCCAGATTCCAAAGCTATGTCGGACAACTAGAATTTCTTGGAGAAGTTCTTCCCAACTGGAAAATCACACATCCGTTTCTACAGGTTCTAAACTCCAAATGGGACTCGATAGCTCTCGCCCTACAAGCCCAGAATGACATCAAGTCAATCACACTGGAAGACTTAGTGGCCCGTCTACAAAGCAACACTGGAGTCCAACTAAGAAAGAATGCTCGGGGAGAAAGCGAGAAGAGCCAAAACATAGCTCTCAAGATAGAGAAGGCCTTTGATCTAGCTCAAATGGAAGGAGAATTTGAAGACGAAGATGAGGACATTGCCCTGATTACAAGAGCATTCAAAAAGGTATGGAAAGGGAACAGAGACTTTCAGCGCTCATCGAGGGAAGCAGCAAAGACCTTAAGGAAGTAATATGCTATCACTGCCAAAAGAAAGGACACTTTGCAAGAAAATTGCTTCAAAAGAAGGTCGGAGAACCCCCGGTACAAGATGGAAAAACCGCGATGGTGGCAACCTGGGGAGACTCTGACTCTGACGAAGACGCTTCCCTCGGATCCAAAGATTTTGGTTGATGGAAACCGCTGATACTTTGGATGATGAGGTAACTGAGTCTACTGTAGTTTCTAAATTAAAAGGAAAAACCAAAGAGCATCTGATAAGCATCATTAGAATACTTGGTAATGAATTTGTCTAATTTAAATGAATCTCTTGAAGAAAAGGGGGAAACTATCTCAAATCTGCTCGAGGACAATAGTGGTTGGGTAGAAAAGGTGAAAAACCTAGAGAAAGCTTCCTCCACAACTTCAGAAGAGTGCAAAGTCTGTCTCATATTAGAGAGAAAAAATGCTTCTCTAGATAAGACCATAAAAGTTCTGAAAAATGATAGGGAAGTCACTAGGAAAGTGATAGAGGAACTCAAGAAAGATGAAAAAGAAAAAAAGAGGCATGGAAAATCGATCTCACTTTAGAACAATTAAAAAGGGACTTTTCTAAGAGATTCACGTCAAAAGCCCGGGATAGGATACGTCGAAGAGATGGCAGGTAAGGGTAAGGGAAGCGACTCGAAAAACGAAGTTAACACTTCAAATCCAAAGAATCAGTGTAGTAGCTCTAGTATTGGGTGCAATCACTGTAATTCTAAGGATAAAGGAGAGTCTACCTTACCTAAACCAAGCAACTGGTTCAATGGTCAAAAGGCTTTTGAGATATGGACTAAGCATTCTAAGAACAAACAACCAAATCATATAGACTTTGAGGCACGGAAAAATAATAAAACCATTTGGCCTGGACAGAGTAGGTATGTTAATCTGAAATGCCATAGAATCTATTGGCATTGCGGAAAGGATGGTCACTATAAACATGAATGCTATTCAAGGATTAGAATGTTGCGAAGAGTTCACAAGACATCTAATGAAAATCAAGTCAATTATAATGATAAGTCAAGGATCAATAAACTTGTAAATATGATCAAACATGCCTCTCCTAAACCCAGTAAGCCTAAGCTTACATGGGTTCGTAAGAACTAATGTTTTTCATACAGGTAAAAGTGAGGAAGAGTTTCTAGTATATAGATAGTTCATGTTCAGGTCATATGACGGGAAACATGAATTGGTTCAACTCACTAAAAGAAGACTTTGGAAGCTCGGTCACTTTTGTAAATGAAAGCAAAGGTGAGGTAATCGGCACATAACAAGTAGGTATCTCAGAACATGTCACTTTGGAGAAAGTGAATCTGGTAAGAAACTTAAAATTTGATCTTCTAAGCGCCGCCCAGCTTTGCCTTGGAGGGAAAAACGATGTCATCTTCACTATCAAAGACTACATTGTCAAGGATGTGGAAACCGGTAAGGTTATATTAAAAGGAATCTGTGATGGGAAAGTGTACAGGGTCGACAGGGAAGTGTGTCTTGCTTCCCTGAAGGAAGACTCCGATCTCTGGCACAAAAGGTTTGGGCACGCCAATCTTCGACTCCTTTCAAAGCTTCATTCAAAAGGACCGGTGGAAAGGCCTACCTAAAATTGAGGTGCAGAATGACCAGGTATGTAGTGCATGTGTAAGAGGTAAGCAATCAAGGATATCTTTCAAATCCAAAACAGAGGTAAGCACTCTCAAACCTCTTGATGTGATTCATACGGATCTGTGTGGACCCATGCGACCTTGAGCCGTGGTGGAAACAAGTATGTGTTTGTTATTGTTGATGATTTTCTAGGTACACATGGACCATCTTTCTTTCCTCAAAGGAAGATGTTTTCTCGGAATTGTTGTGTGAAGAAGAAAACTGAACTCAAAATTAAAGAGCAAATTGAAATCAATTTGCACGGATCATGGAACTGAATTCGAGAACTCCTCCTTTCTCTCACTATGCAGGGATGGGATTGATCACACTTCTCGGCTCCTAGAACTCCACAACAAAATGGTGTAGTTGAACAAAAGAATAGAACATTGGCACGGATGACGAGAAACACTCCTAATTGAAGTGGGGTCCCCAGGAACTTCTGGGATGAAGCTCTACATGCCTCTTGCTACATCATAAACAGAGCCTTTTTAAGGCCCATGCTTGAAAAGACACCCTACGAGCTACTTAAAGGAAGAAACCAAATGTAAGTCACTTACGTGTGTTTGGTTGCAGGTGCTTTGCTCTAATAAACGGAAGGGAAAACTTGGGAAAGTTCGACACTCAGAGTGATCCAGGCATCTTTGTGGGATACTCTTCACATATCTCAGCATACAAAATCTTCAATCAACGAACAAGGAAAGTAGAGGAAACGTTCATGTTGGGTTCGACGAACATAACATGACGGGAACCGAGATTGTCGACATCAATGCATCTCCACTGTCTTCTGATGAAGACTTTCAAATACCAGAATCTCCCAAAGAAAATACAAGTGAGGAAGGTATCACTGCCGTTCCTCCAGTAGAAATTCAAACTCAGACTCACAGAATGAGTCCATGCCTCAAGAAAATCAAATGGAGAATGAGGAACCAACAAATACCACTAGCAATCCATGAGGGCTACGGAACGACTTCCCTACCTCCTCATATTCGCGTACCTCCTACTCACCTCAGAGACTATGAATGTCCTACCATACATATCCATGAAACAAGTAATCAACCAGGTAACCAAACAAATCCACAGGTAATCAACAAAGTAGTGGATCAAGGAGGTAATCAGGTAATTGACCAAGTAAGTGATGAGGTAGTCGACCAAGTAAGTGATCAAGAAACTGACCAGGTGGGTGACCAGGTAAACGATATTGAACCTAACTCCTATGCATTTACTGCCTTTGTCTCCTTGCAGAACCAAAAACCATAAGTGAAGTACTCAAAGATCCAGATTGGATAAAAGTAATGCAAGAGGAACTTCATCAATTTGAGCGAAACAAAGTTTGGAGACTTGTCCCCAGGCCAGAGAACAAAAATTATATAGGTACAAAATGGGTATTTAGAAATAAACTTGATGACAAAGGACAGATCACAAGAAACAAGGCAAGGCTTGTCGTCAAAGGGTATAATCAACAGGTGGGAATTCACTACGATGAAACCTTTGCTCCCGTAGCCAGGTTAGAGGCTATTAGACTCTTGATTGCATATTCTGCTCATCATGGTTTTATACTGGCAGCAAATGGATGTGAAAACAACCTTTTTAAAATGGTGTGCTAAAGAAGAAGTGTACGTAAGTCAGATACCAGGGTTTGAGGATCACTCTCATCCAAACCACGTCTTCGTGTCAAACAAGGCATTGTATGTTCTCAAACAGGCACCTCGTGCCTGGTATGAAAGACTATCACAGTTCCTTCTCTCCCATGGATATGTGCGTGGGGAAATAGACAAAAACTCTCTTCCTTCTCAGAGAAGGGAAGCATACCCTGGTCGTTCAAGTCTACGTCGATGATACTATCTTTGGCTCTACAAATGAGGCTTTGGTAACTAAGTTCACCAAACTTACGGAAAACGAATTCAAGATGAGTATGGTGGGAGAATTAAGGTTCTTTTTAGGACTCCAAGTAGTTCAATCCAGGGAAGGGACTAAGGTACATCAACAAAAGTACATCAATGAATGCATCAAGAAATTTGGTATGAATGAATCTAAACCCTTCTCTACACCTATGTCACCAAATGATTCCCTTAGGTAAAGATGAAATAGAAAAGGATCTGACCAAACTTTATATAGAGGAATGATAGGATCTTTGCTTTATCTAACGGCTAGTATGCTAGATGTTATGTATAGTGTGTGTCTATGTGATAGATTTCAGGCAATTCAAAAGAGACACGCATCAAGGTTGTAAAAAGAATTATCATATATCTCAATGGTTCTAACGATCTATGCTTGTTGGTATCCAAGGGGAGGCGACTTGTCACTAGTCGGCTTCACTGATGCTGACCGTGCATGGGACAAGGTAGATAGAAAATCTACATCAGGAATGGCACAATTCCTTGGACCGTGTCTTGTCTCTTGGGTCTCCAAGAAACAAACGTCAGTTGCCATCTCCACAGCAGAAGTTGAATACATAGATGCAGCCACATGTTGCTCACAACTATTGTGGCTTAAACAACAACTAAGAGACTTCGGCATTTTTCTTGATACAGTCCCTATACTATGTGATAACACTAGTGCTATTAATATCTCTAAAAACCCTGTGCAACACTCTATCACAAAGCATATCGAAATTAGGCATCATTTTCTTCGTGATTGTGGGAAAAGGGGGATAGTCTCAATGAACTTCTGTAGCACAGAGAATCAAATTGCACATCTTCACAAAGGCACTTAACAGGGAACCTTTTGAGCGGCTTCGTATGGAACTTAGTATGACTTCCCTCAACTAAATATTATTCCTGTATGCCTCTCTCGATGATTGGGTGAAATCATGCTTGACGTGTTGATTGTGTGCTGCATAATTTATGTCTTGAAAGATGTAGCATGTCTAGATTATACCTATTTTCCTTCCATGCATCACTCTTAGTCACTTTCCTAGTCGCATACTTCTTTGTTTTTGGATATTTTTGATTTACAATTCACAAAGGCCTTTCTTTCAAGCCCAAAAGATTCTCCCGATGATTTTTAGCACAACATCATAAGCCCAAATGAAGGAGGAAATCTACAGTGTCCCAAAGCCTTGTGTGGCATGAAAAATCCTATGATCCCTTCTTTCGTACATATACTGGATCTGTCATGCCATACGTAATTAAACACTTCATATATATATATGTTTTCTTGTAATTATCTATTTGAGAAACCACCTTTGGTACATGTCCCCATTCATTACACACCTACGCTATCAGCACGTATTTGAGGACGTAAGCGACGAGGTAATCGAGTTGGCCGTCTTCTCGCACTAAACGGACGCGTCTGACAACAGACAAAAAATAAAAATAAAAGGGTCAAAATGGAAAAGAATGTGCTCGTGTGAACGCTCAGATTGATGGCTTTTGAATGGAAAGACGAAAAGACCGCGCTTCAACTTCCCATGCAAGTTTGAATCCACGCAAAAACAGGTTCATCTCTCCCTCCCAATTTCTCTCTCCTTCACTTTACTGATCCCACTTCTTTCCTCTTCTCCAAACACTCTCTTGCTCCTCTGTGTCCCTCCATATTCATCCATGGCCGACAAACTTATCTCCTCCACCGATACAGCCGAATCACTCATGGATAAACTCTTGGCCATGGGACTCGACTTCTCGGAGCTCTCCACTCCATACTCCTCCGATCCTGATCACCAAACAAAACAAAACCCTAGCCCCGACCTTCAAGAAACCAAACCCTGTCTCGCACTCATCATTTATGAACCCCAACCTCCCATCTACCAAAACCCTCCGTCTCACCCATGCAAACTCCACTTTCATCCACGATTCCATAAAATACGCCTGTCAAATCTCCATCTCCACCAGACCAAACACCCTGTTACCGACGATTTAGTCTCCTCTCCGCCACCACAAATGCCAAAATCACCTACCCGCTACCCCTCCCACCACTATGCATGCTACAACAAGATCCAAAGCTTCCACAACCCTAACCAGCAAGAAACGTGTCAAGATGAGCGGTTCACCTTCTTCAAAGCGAGGGATTCTCGGCAAAACGTCACGATCGTCAGCTCCAGGGATGACGAAGAAACCCTAAGGTCGAAGCGCATAAAAGTGGAGGCTCCCGCTGCAGCTCCTTCCAAGCGCCAAACACACGATTCTGCCAAAAACCAACCCCAATCACCTCCTGTTAAAGTTCTTCGAACCACTGTCAAAATCAAGGAATCACTTCCCACTGCACGCGATATCCAGGCCCGCACCATCATCAAAGAAATGGGGTTCACCACCGACTTTCTTGCATCAAACACTCTAAGTCTGTTCAAGACCTCTTCGATTTTCAACAATGGGGATCTCTGTTTTCTCCATAGGTATCAATTAATGCCAATCTTGTCCAAACCTTTTATTCAACATTCCATCTAGTTGAAAGTGATATCGGACTGTGCGGGTACTATATGATAAATCAACGAAAGTATACAATTAGCAGTAGGGAGTTAGGACTTTTACTGAACGTTCCTCATGATGGGGACGACATCTACGTCAAAGGAGCCTGTCCTGTAGGATTTCGAGTTGAATTTGTGCGTTCTGTCTATGGTGATCCAACTGCCGTGTTAATTGGTGAACTTTCAACTCTGAATATGCCTCTCACTTCTCGTGTTTTCCATCTCCTAGTGTTGTCTAACATTGTCCCTCGTGAAAAAAGAAGAATGTGCCGATCATTCAAGATGTGGTGCTGCTAGACAAACTCATGCGCAAAGAGAAAATCAGTCTCCCCGAATCATTCTCAAACATATGGCTCATACTGTCCCAGCAAGACTCATGCTCTGCCTTTTCCTTCTATTGTTCGCCAGATTCTACAGTATCATGAGCTCTACAACGAGCGTCCTGGCGATATAGTCCTAGCCAAGCCCTGAATGATGAAACTCTGTGCAAGATGAAGTTCACCAAGACGGATGCAGGATGGACCAGAGCTCCACATCAGAGTCCCAAACGAGAGACACACAAACAGCATAACCTGCGTACCCTCCTGGCAAGCTTACTAGCAGCGCTGACCGACTGAGTGCTGAAATCGATTCCATGGCACCTCCGGGTCGAGTCGGCGATGACTCCGACGCCGAGTAGCTGCTCTCCTCAATCGTGCTGATCCCCCATAACACAACTCCCAACTGTCAATCCCGCTTTTCTTTTGCTTTTGTTGCTATGCTTTTGTGTTTTGTTTGTCTGACTTGCCTGAAAACTTGTTGTTTGTGATGGATAATTTCTAGGGTGTGTTTGCGTGCGCAAGACATCCCTGTATGATCTTATGATATGCTTGCTTTCTTGTCATGCTTTCTACTTTGTTTTACACATCTCACATCTTGCTTTTTGATGATGCCAAAAGGGGGAAAGTTAACAGGGATACTATTCTGAGGGAGAAAGTCGCTTACTAAGTAACATACGTAAGACGTTTAGGGGAACTAGCTAGTATCCATGTGAAATCCTTTTATTGCCTTCGATATTAATCTTAAAATGTGTAAAGTGTTTGTCACCATCAAAAGGGGAATTTGTTAGGGTTCCTTAGTTCTGATGTTGACAAGTCACTTCCTAACTCTCTTACCTGAGTCTTATATGCAGTTGTTACTTTAGGGAAGTTTCCTTACTAGGAAACTTTCCATATCAGGGAAGCGATTTCAAAACCGAAAAGAAAATTTTCCACATTAAGGAATGAGAAATCGGTCAAGGAAGACATACGCAAATAAAAGGATTACAAAGGATTAAATCTACCAAGACAAGCGGTTAAAGTACGTTGAATAAGAATATCTTTGGAAAAGATATTCAGACGAAAAAGACATATTATATCTAATCAAGCGGTTAAAACATGTTAAACAAACATATCTTTGGAGAAGATACTCGAAAGCAAAAGATAGGTAGCTTGAGGGTGACCGGTCAAAGGCCAACACGATAGAAGATCAAGATCAGATATTGATACGTATCTTGACACGAAGTTATTTAGTATTAAATAGACGACGACATTTCTATGTCCTCGTGCGTGAAATACAAAGAAGAAAAGATAGGCTGATAAGTTAAGAGATTCATACACTTGTAAGGGTTGAGTTTGTGTACGAGAGAGAAGAGTGAGTTAGGTTAGTTCGAATTCTCTATTTGTAACGAACAAGAAATCCAATAAAAAGAGTGCGTGAGTTTACGATCCTTCTAGTGACGAACTAGAAGGTAGTGTATTTTACTCAATACTATTTGGTATTAAGATTTCCACTATAAATACCTTGTTAAGCTTTTACATATTATATTTCCGCTGAAGTAGATTTAGAAAAGTGACACTCACTTCCTTAAGTCGGTGACGGTTACGTCACCACGATCCAACACCTCCCTTTACAATATTTGCGTAACCATGGTTGTTATTTGATCGACCAATTTAGACAACCAGCTTTTTCCCCTTAAATCATTGTAGGTGAACCCACCAAAGAACACCCAACCAAAAACCGATAAACCAAAAACCGATAAACATGATCTTAGGTATGACATAACAACTTACAACTTATATTCTGTACATCACATAGGTAGAACATCTATCTTTATTGAGATTTAATATTCTGAAGATCTGGTGATTGGATAGAAGAGGGGTATAGCAGTTTCTTCGCCCCAGTAAAATCTAATATTTTCTTCCCTACTGCTGTAACTACTGGTTTCCCAGGGCTCGTAAAAACCAACAAACGGTTTAACCAGTCAAGTAACTCCGGGAAAAACGCTTTCCAAACTACCGTCTGTTTCATCCAAGACGGAACTGTTAAGTACTTATCTCCACGGCATGCACTTTCCACTATTGCCCTTGCGCATCTTTCTACCGGTTGTACTGGCAGTAAATTCACTTGCACCTAAGTATAACAACACATTAGTTTCTCTTTCAGTATGTCGTTTTGATCATATATGAGATGCTTACATCTCTAAGATCTTGATCAAGTACCATCTCGCCGTCTTTTGAGAGGAATTTGCCTTTTGTCATCTCTGATTCGGTTAGCCCCTGGGGTTACAATTGTAATTTCGACCTCTCCTTTGAGCTCTATCCTTAGAGACTCGAAGAAGCTTAGTGCCGGCTGCCTTTGAAGCCTGTCGTTGTGGCAGTAGATTAAACTAGAGTTTACATGATCATGAAGCTTTGGGTGCTGAAAATGAAGAACTTACAGAGTACATTCCTAGCCTTGGTGATGATAACCACGCAGCTGATGAAGTAACTGCCACTATTCTTCCTTTGCTGTTTTTCAGGTGTGGAAGTGCTGTGTGTGCTGTGTACACTGCACCCCAGAAATTAATCTCCTGCAACAATTTGAAATCTTTATTGTTTTACACGGTCCTATCAATTCAATTACTCAGTATATAAGTAGTAGCATTAGACGAGTTTAATGTACCATTGCCGGAGCCATGTTTTTGACGTCGGTAACATCCTCAAGCATGAAGGCCGGGCCAATTTCCGGCGTTGATCACCAGATAATCCACTGTTTAAATTACATATAAAACTATTAGAAATGGATAAGAGGATAACCAATCAAGTGTTCATAAGAATGAGGATATAGGCTTTACATCTGCCGAAATGGGTCATGGTCTGGGCAATAAACCGTTGGGTGGTTTGTAAGCTTGCCACGTCAGCCGGGATAGAAACGACATCTGGCGAGCCAAGACGATTGGCTGCAGCAGCGACGGTCTGAAGGCGTTTGGATCGCCTAGCAATTAGCGCTAGGCGAGCTCCTCTCCTTGCGTACTCGTAAGCTACATGCTGTGTTGAAGAGTTGAACACATGGAGGGTAAGTGAATTCATGGAACGTATAGAAGGGTGAGAAAATGAGTAGAGAGAATAATACCTCTCCGATTCCGGAAGAAGCTCCGGTGATGAGAACCACCTTGTCGTGGAGGTTGTGGTGGTGGTGGTGGAAGAGGGAGATGACGGCGGAGTGGAGAGATTTATAGAGGTAGTAGGGTGGCAGGAAGAGGATTAAGAATAGTATGGTTGTCGGTGGTGCTATTATGTTCATCATCATCTGTAATATGGAAGAACCCATACTTTCTCCTTACTTCAGTGAATTGAAAACTGGTGTATCCCTTTGGTATATGATACTAAGGGTGACAGCTCGGGGACACGTGGTAAGTAGTGGAGTTTGAATGAATTGTATAAAGCCAAGTATCAAGGTAATGTTTTTAGAATGTTAAGGAATGCAAATAACTCAAATGAATTGATATATTGGAGCATAATAGAATATAAGTCTAAAAAATTACTATTTTCAAGTCAAATTAAAATTTGAGGATCTTCAATCGAAACATAATAGAATATAACTCTTAAAAATTACTAATTTCAGGATCTTCAATCGCACTGTGTTTAATATTCTTATTGATTAGATATTTAGTTTATTATTAGAATTAGATGTTTAAATACAATCGACTTTTCAACTTCAGCATAATTTTTTGAAACAACGAGTAAAAGAATATCATGCTCTTTATACTTACAAAAATGCGAAGTATTTTCATAATTGTGCTAAACTCGGAAAATTCAAATAACAAATTACTCGATTCACAATTCTTGACAGTCTGTCCATCTCAAGACAAAAGGATATCACTCAAGCAGTTACGCATGATCTTAAGCAGAGATTTATTCTAACGCAACAAGCGACAATCCCAAATGAGAGTTTTTTCCATTGTGCCATCAATCATTTCCGACAACAACAGTTCCATATTGTTATCATAACCATCCCCTTTTGAGATCTCTCAGGTCGTTTTCAATCTCTTAAAAAAATAAAATGTGTGGACCGGATGGATTCACAGCTGAATTCTATCAAGCATACTAGAAAATAGTTGGTCCGAATGTCTTTGTTGCGACTCATGCAACATTTCCACTACTATAATACTGTTGATTAGCGACGGACTTTTCCGTCGCTAATCAACGCTAACCCGTCGCTAACTTGTGTTAGCGATGGATGTGGCCCGTCGTCCTCATATTGGTAGCTAAACAACATTTCCGACAGACGCATTGATCCATCGCTTTCTGCAACGGAATTAGCGACGGATTTCCGTCGCTACTTTCGCCTCCAGGAGCCACTCTATGGAGACCGCTTTACCAATGGATTTCCGCCGCTATTTTTGTCTCCGGGAGCCACTCTGTGGCGACCGCTTTAGCGGCGGAAATTCGTCGCTATTTCCGTCTCCGAAAGCCACTCTGTGGCGACCGCTTTTGCGACGGATTTCCGTCGCCATTTTTTACTCGAGAGCTACTCTGTAGCGATGGATATCCATCGCAAATCTCACCCCAAAATCCATCATTATTGGGTCACCACGACATCGTTCTTCGGTAACAAATCCGTCTCCACGTTGTCGTTAATCCGTCGTTAACATTAACAAAAGCGAGATTTGTGTTTTCAATAAAAAGTTTATCCGGACACGATATTATAAGGAAAGTCCAATATTAACATTAATATAACCAAAATTGTCATTTTAAACAAAGATACAAATTATCACAAACATAATTCTTACAAATCAAAAACGTTTTAGAAATGAAACATGTAAAACACTATGACTCGTCGTTGTTGTCGTCTCCTGGTGGTGGGCGATACTCTGGAGTAAGGGTCGGCATCAGCTTGGCCACCTCAGCTCGGACTAACTCGGCCATTTGCGCCTGCATTTGCGCTTCCATTTGCATTTGCCATTGTGCTTGCATTTCTTGCATTTCCGCTTGAAGTTCTTGCACACGACACTGAACCTCCTCATCGTTAACCTGAGAGGATGAACTGGGCCGAGATGAGCTGGCTCGATGCGCCTTGCTGCGAGATGTATCGATGTACGCACCGGCCGTTGAAACCGAGTCAGTACACCCAGTGCTTCTTGTTGACGCCCTCGATCTCCAGAAACAGCTGCGTGTCGTCTACGTCATCCATGCTCGATCCCTCGCCCTCTCCGGTCGGCGATTGGGATGCAACAACAAGCTTCTCGGCAACCGCACCCTACAATAATAGAGAAAAACATATTAGTTAGGTACCAAAAACTTATAACATATTATCAGTTTACGAATTACCGTCATTCTCTGAACCCTCGAGTCCACTAAGACACTCTTGTCCTTGTCCTTCCTGGATGTGTGTGTCCGAGTGTACAACTCAGTGGCTCTCGGTTTGCGACCGAGCTCTCGGGACTAACAAAATACAATATAAATTATTAGTTTGATAGAAAATTAAATAAATTTGTTATATAAACAAAATAAAATTAAAAATCAAACCATGATGTCGAAATGTTTCATGAAGGAACGAGATCCTCCTGTATGGCACACTAAGCCAGTGCCTTCGCCAGCAGGCTCGCTCATCTGATTGAAATGAGCCATTTTGGATTTCTTCTTCTGCTCCTCGGAATCCCAGAAGGCCTTCCAGGCGGCCCAAATCTCCTCACTCAAAGATTGATGTCGCACGCCAGATGTCTTCATCTTATGAATGACGTCCTTGTACCTGTTGGTCACTTGTCTCAAGAATTACAGAATAAACCTAACAATTCATTCGTTACAGAGAGATTTGCAACGTACCTTGTGATCGTGTGTCTCAAGAATACACTCTTGATGTAGGCCTCGCTATATTGGGTCTCGTGCCAAAAATATTCTTTCTGCAAAACATGAAAAACATGTTTCAGTTTGCTTTATGTACATTAGTGTAATCTTAAAAATAAAAATGGATAAATAATTACCTTAAAATTGTCCCATCAATAATCGATCTCCTCAGAAGTCAGAAACCGCTAGACCTTACCGTTTAGAAAAAGCATTTCCGGAAGATCTCCCGTATAGAACGAGAGACTCGTCCGAAGTCATGCATCATAGACCCCCTGGGGTCTGGATAACAGAGTACTCTTCCACGGGCATCCAGCTGTGCCCGTGGATCAATAAGTACGGCCTGGTTGCCCTCTGCCAGACTATCCTGGACCGGCTCATTCTCGGGAATGCCCAAGGATGGGTTACCCCGTCCTTGGTCTCGGCCTCGACCCCAGCCGCGCCCGCGACTAGCTCGAGTGGGATCACGCGTACCTCCTTTTCCTTTCATATCTTCAACCATAAATATTAAAATGGATACTTTTAAATATAATTAACAACTTAGTATATTAAAATGTCAAAAGTGAACTATAGCTAATTACAAAACATTAAAATAAAACACATCCAATATGAATGTTTCATATACAATGAACAATCTATATAACACATTGAACTCTACATCAGTCAAGTTCCTCTTCCTCTTCGTCTGATGATGGAAAGTCAACTTTTGTTTCTTCGACAAGAGGAATTTGCAACGCATATTCGTTGGCTTCTTCATTCTGATCAATTAAATTTGTGGGATCTTCATCTATTTCAACAATAAGGGGACTTTCTTCGATGTCGTCTTGGAACCGGGATGATTGTCTCGGGCATGTCAAGTTCTGACCATGCCTTAATCTTGCATATTGCCCACCAATTTACTTTATCCCGTCTTTTACTTGGATATGGCAAGTAGTGAACTTGGTCGGCCTGTTCTACCAAGAAGAATGGTTCATATTTATTGTACCTCCGTCTATGATTAACATCCACCATGTTGTATCAAGTGTTAGTGTTTGTGCCACTATCCGTAGGGTCAAACCAGTCACATTTAAATTCTTCTTCATTGGCAGAGATGGATACTCTAACTCAATTATGTCAGTCAACACCCCCATAAAAGTCATTTTTGCCCTCGACATATTGTGTTTCCCCTTACTCAAACACCGTTATTCATTGTAAGCTTGTCCTACTCATATTCTCGAGTTAGGAACTTGAAGCTGTTTACATAGTACCCTTTATATGTGTTGACCGTTCTACACGGTCCCTTTGCAAGGCTCAGAATGAAGGGATTGGTATAGACAGTTGGATCTTTGACCTGCAGTTCAAATAGGTAGTTGTAAGAGTTTCAACATTTTGCAAGACTCAAAATAAAGGAATCTCGCAAGTACTTACATGACATTCGAACCAAGAGGCGAAGTCAGTCTCAAACTTTATTTCAATTCCTATCTCGCTTATTCCATGATTCCTTTCGCGCAACTCGGCCACAAAAATCCTTTAAAAGGAAAACACCCAAATTAAATCACATCTGTCGAGTAGATATATGATTGCACTAGTATAATAGTTCACTTTATAACAATGCTTACTTTCTGTAAGCTTCGATTTCAGGATGGTTCAGAAGAACATAAGCCCTAGCAGCGATAATCTTAGCATCATCAAGATATCTCTTGGTGCTACCATGCAGCGGCCTTCCCTTCGTTTTCAAAAATTGATAGGCGGTCAACATCATCATTGACGTCCATATCACAAATTTCATTTCTGCTCAACCGCTCGAGTGACCTCGGATCACCTTTAGTAAAATAAAATGATGCAAATTTTACGATTTCTTCTTGCAAATATCCGCTGCTAATGCTTCCTTGCCTTTATTGTTGACCTTTTTCTTCAACTTCCTCGAATATCTATTTTTGGAATCTATTAGTTATAAATAGATAATAAATTGTGGAGAAACACCAATTGTAAGATCAATACCTTTCAAATGGATACATCCATCGATATTGAACTGGCCCTTCCATCATCGCCTCATAAGGAAGATGGAGGGGGAGATGCTCCATAGAGTCGAAAAAACTGGCAGGAAAATACGTTCCAGTTTGCACAATATTTTAGGGATTTCAAGCTCCAGATGATGCATGTCTTCTTCTGTCAGTGAGATGGAAGTTAACTCCTTGAAGAAGATACTCAACTCCATTAACGGATCCCACACTTCTTTCGGTAGAAGCTCCGAAGAGCGATTGGCAGAAGTCGTTGCATAAAAACATGACAATCATGACTTTTCATTCCATGCATTTTCAGATTGTTAGGATCGACACATCTGGACAAGTTAGACGCGTACCCATCTGGAAACTTTATTTTCTATATCCACTCAAGCAAGCCTCTTTTTGAATCCCTATCCAAGCATACTTTGCTTTTGGAAATTTCCCAGTTGCCGTATCTTTAGCTAGCTCAGACCGATCACATATGTCATTCAACTCTTCCCTAGATTTTGCATTGTGTTTTGTTTTCCCGGGGACATTGAGCACAATATTGAAAACATTATTTAACACCTTTTTCTCAATGTGCATGGCATCTAAATTATGCCGAATGACATTCGTACTCCAATAAGACAAATCCCCAAACGGTCTAGCTCATGTTTTTTGGACAGTAAAGCATTATGATTTTCCGCCCCAGGTTCATATGCCTTCTTAAAACCCCAAACGGTCTAGCTCAGCTAACATTTCATCTCCAGTTTTCACCCTCGTGAGCCTTTTTCGTTCTTGTTTTCCTTTACAAAAATCAGTGACATTTCTGCTAAATGAATGACGCAGATGCAAAAACTTTCGAGAGCAATCAAACCACGACTGGTTACCACTCTTGGGCAGCGTGAATGCATATGTCTCTTCCATGCAATAAGGGCAGGCTTGTCTACCAGCACTGCTCCAACCAAACAACATAGAATAGGCGGGAAAATCATTAATTGTCCACATAAGAGCCGCTTTCAGTTGGAAATTATGGTGTTTATGAACGTCGTATGTTGTGACTCCACACTCCCACAATTGGTTTAACTCTGTAATCAATGGTTGTAGAAAATATCAATTTGTTGTTTTGGATTTCTAGGCCCCGGGACCAAAACCGTCAAAAACATAAACTCATCCTTCATGCACATGCCTAGGGGGAGATTGTAGGGTGTTTAAATGACCGACCATGATGAATATTGCTTCTCGAAGTTGCTGAATGGTTGAAACCCATTGGAGCATAAGCCTAACCTGATATTTCTCACTTCATCGACAAAATCAAAATGCAGCTCACTAAAACATTTCCATGCCGGAGAGTCGTACGAGTAACACATCCTGTCACCAACCATCTGATGGTCTGCGTGCCACGTCATATGCTGGGAAGTTGCTTTTGAAGCATACAATCTTTGTAGCCTTGGAGTTATTGGAAAATAAAATATTTTCCGATAGGAAACTCTAGCCTTTCTTCTTATTGATTTGCCTTGGGTTACAGGTTTTCACCGCGGGTGATCACAAACTTTGCAATTTGTTCGATCTGCATCTTCCTCCCCCAGTAAATCATGCAATTATGGCGACAACAGTCAATAACCTCAATCGGTAACCCCAAACCCTTAACCAACTTCTTTATGTTAGCAAAATTCATTGGCATCTTGTTGTCCTCCGAGAGCAGCTCTTGATGAATTCGCACATGCCATCCATTAAACCTAACTAACTCTGATGCCGACACTTGATATCCATCATTTTAGAAGATGCAGAAAACGGAGAGTGTTTGCTATTACCAGGCCATATTTCTTGTTCGGCCACTCTCATCATATCAAAAAATTTCCGATCTTCTGCATCGGGGGCTCATCTTCCTGGAAGACTACTTCTGGACCAACAACATCGAGAATCATTCAGTGAGTGGAACCGAACTCAACCCCCTGACACCATTCTCCTGTACGGCATGTTGTTGGCCTCCGGGATTCAACACGATCCCCTCGCCATGAAAAACCCATACTTGGTAATCTTTTACAAACCCATTCTTCAAAATATATAATTCAACATCATCGGTATTTCGATACCTTTTTATTTCTATAAGCATACTTAAAGCAGGGGCAATTAATCTGTACTCCACTCATACAAGTTGGATGACCTAAGGCAAACTATATAATTTCTTCAGTTTTTTCTGGAAATCATGAGGTTAACAACCCTCTCATGAGTCTCTGATACATCCAACTACGGTCTTGACCCATTTCTTTAGCGCGGATAATTAGATGAGGATTAACATCTAATAGCGTTCTCTAGTTAACTTCCATTTATTATCTTACATGTAATCACATTCTCTAATTTATTTTTATTGTCATGTATTACATGTACACCGAGAATTAGGATTCTCAGTGTTAATATAACATATTTTATTTCTAACAATCCTATATATTCAAAAAATCATATATCCACAAGTATTTTAATAATTTTAATATTTCATTAATTTCTAACAATTCTAATTATGATTTTTCAATATATCATATTTTATTT
The DNA here is from genome assembly GCF_046119375.1 of Phyllobates terribilis. Lineage (NCBI taxonomy): Eukaryota > Metazoa > Chordata > Amphibia > Anura > Dendrobatidae > Phyllobates > Phyllobates terribilis. The sequence goes on along the minus strand of NW_027368823.1, from coordinate 25,794 downwards.
CTAACAATCCTAGTTCACAAATTTTTTTATATCCACAAGTATTTTATCTAATATTTCAATAATTTATAGCAACCATATATATATTTTAAAAAATCCGATATACAAGTCTAAGTAATCCTATATTTCAGTAAAATTCTATCTAACAATCCTAATTCTCATTTTCAATATATCATATTTTATTTCTAACAATCCTATATGTTCAAAAAAATCCTATATCCACAAGAATTTTAATTATTTCAATAATTTCTAACAATTCTATATATTCATAAAATATTTAAAAAAATCCTATATACAAGCTTATATATTTCTAACAACCCAATATTTTATTAAAATCCTATCTAATAATCTTAATTCTTATTTTCAACATATCATTTTTTTTTCTAAATTATATATATATATTCACAAATTCCATTCTATTTTATTTCTAATTTCTAGTTTCAAAAATATATATTCACAAATCTATTTTATTTCTGATTTCTAATCGTATATATTCTAATTTCTAATCATATATAATCAAATATCTATGTAACAAATTAAAATTTTAACAATTTTATAAAAAAAACTTACCTGCGGAGGAGAATGTCGGAGGAGCTCGCCGGAACGGAGAAACACGCCGAAACTCGGAAGGCCGCTTAAATCACACACCGGGGGAGGACACCAGGGGGACGAGAACCGGAGGAGATGCAGCGGAGTAGAGAAGCGGATCGAGTGGGGGGGGGGGAGATGAGGCGACACGCATGAGGAGTAATGTGGAAGTGCGGCGGTGCGCAAGAGAACCGAAGACCGGAGGAGAGGCGAATTGTGGCGGGAGGAGAAAATGGGGAGAACACCGGGGGGGATTCGGCGGCGGGAGGGAGGGAGAAGCTTAGCCGGAGGCGAGGAGAAGTGCGGCGATGGAAGGGAAAGCTGGGCCGGATGGAGAGAGTGTTTAAAGAGATGCAACGGATTTGGGTCTGCGGCGCAGATTTAAGGAGGAAGGCAAAGGATTAGCGACGGATTTCCGTCTCTAATCCGTCACTACATGATTGGCTACTAATTTAGCGACGGACGTGGAGCTGTCCGTCGCTAAAACTCGATAACAACCCACATTAGCAACGTATTCACAAGTCTGTCACTGATTTCCACTAAACTTTAGGCGGCTAATTTTGCCGCCTATTTACTTTTAGCGACGGACTACGAGCCGTCCATCGCTAAATACAAAGATATCCCACATTAGGGACAATTCACTAATCCGTCGCTAATTTCCATTAAATTTTAGGCGGCTTATTTTTCTGCCAACTTCAACGACGGATAAGAGACGGAAATCCGTCACTAATCGTGAAATTAAGGCGGTCCTTTTTGCCGCCAACGTTAGCGACGGATTAGCATAGAAATATGTCGCTAATCAGGCGGAATGTAAGGTTTTAGACTCATGCGCGACGGATACCCTATCTGTCGCGAAATCCGTCGCTAACTAAGATAATTAGAGATAAAATTGAGTTCTGTCACGAATTTCCGTCGCTAAATCGTTGTTTTCTAGTATTGTTCATTCACAAACTCTGCTACAAGGTGCAGCTCAATCATTCATCATACTTATTCCTAAGACATATAATCCCACTACAATTGACCATTTTCATCTTATTAGTCTATGCAATACATCATATAAAATCATTACCAAAATTATAGCCAACCGAATTGGCCAACTTCTCCCATCACTTATTCATCCTCATCAGTGCGCCTTTGTCGAGACTAGATTTATTCAAGATAATATTTTAATTGCTCATAATATTTCATTCTTTCTATAAAAAAGCGGTACGACCGTCGTGGTTGGGTGGCTATAACACTTGATCTTGAGAAGGCATATGATAATTTGCAGTGGCCGTTTATTGAATTGGTGTCATGACATTTTTGTTTTCATAAGGATTGGATAAACTTGGTGATGACTTGTGTCAAATCATCTTCTTTCTCAGTTCTTGTTAATAATATTCCGGGCTCACTCTTTAAACTATTGTGCGGGCTCCGCCAAGGTGACCTAATAGCTCCTTATGTTTTTATCCTAGCTATCAAATATTTATCCCATACTTTACAAGAGGAAAGTCAAAAGCCCAATCATAGAGTCGACATCAAACTCACTAATTATGGTACGTGCCTCCCCTTCCTCAGTTTTGTCGATGACACTATTATCTTTGCTAACGTAGCTGAGCATAACATGCGATATATTCATGATGTTTTCCACAAATTTATCAGCCTTTCTGGACTAGCTATAAACTATCATAAAAATTCTTTCCATACTTCATCGAATATTTCTCAAGCACAAAAGCAGCGTCTTGCGTCTATTCTGAATATTCACGTCATGATAACTATGGAGAAATACTTAGGTTTCCAATTGTTTCTGGTAGGGTTAAAAATGAATACTTTGACTACGCAATTGCTAAGCTGAAGCAACAACTTTCATGTTGGAAAGCAAATTCATTGTCACAAGCTAGTAGGACCATTCTAATCCAATCTAACGTACTTTCCAAAACTAATTACCTTATACAAAGTTTTCTCCTGCCGGTTGGAGTATGCAATAAGATTGATGATATCAATAGAGAGTTCTTCTGGGATAAGCCTAATTCTACTACTCCACCAGTCATGGCATGAGATAAAATTTACAGGCCTAAACCGCTTGGCAATTTGGGTTTATATAAGGCTTCTCATCATAACTATTCTCTTCAGATGAAATTACTTTGGAAAATTCTCTCTTTGCCAACAAATATATGGGTTCGGCTCATCACTAAGAAATATTTAGGCTATTCAAACTTTTTCTCATATGAAAAGAAGAAGCAATAATCCTGACAATTTTCTTGATTGTTACAGTTATGTGACATTTTCCACATGGGTACGATGTGGATCATTGGGAATGGATTTTCTATTAACTTTTTGGACTGATAACACTGAGATCCACACTTATTTTGACCCAACAATCCATGACACATCCCTTATAGTTAGTGCTTTTATCACCGAACACATTATAGAATCCGCTTCGACTGGCTACCCTCCTTCTAGTTCACGTTGTTAATCGGATTATGCAAATATATATCCCGTCTTCCAACATTGAGGACCAGCTTATTTGTAAACAATCGTTTTTCGGGATCTTTTTCATAAAATGTGCTATTCCCCTGATTACTCATTACACTTCCACTACCTCAAACTCCACTACTGGCATTATTTGTCGTCTTCACATCCCCTAGAAATTCAGACTTTTCTTTGGAAATCGTTGTCTGATTGCCTTCCTACGACTGAACGCCTTAACTGTTAGGTAAACACGGTTCCAAACCCTTGCTCACTTTGTGACGCACCATATGAGGATGTTCCTCACATATATTTTTGACTACCCTTTTACTTTGAGAATGATCAATCTATTCCAGATCAAAATTGGCCATCCCTATAGTATCACTTGAATTGCAAACTTCTTCACAGATTTTGAAAATTTCTTCCACAATAACACCAAAGCAGTGAATATGTGTTTTCTTTGGTACAATATTTGGCTATATCGTAATAATCAAGTCTTTAGAAATGCTCGTCTTGCTAACATTCCATCGGATATGACATTCTTTCAATATTCTAACTGAACTGTAGTGCTTTTGAATGACTCAAATAAGCATTCCCCCTAGTCTAATCGTTGCACAAAACGACATTACATTCACTAGCTGAAACCAACGCCTAGTTGAATTAAGATAAACTTTGGCGCGTCGGTCTTACCGCGGGTTAATGCTTTTGTTGCTTTCTTAGTTTGGGATTCTGATGGAAATTTTTTATTACTAAAACGTCATTCTATCCCTTTTAGTAATCCCCTTCATGTGGAGGCCTTAGCTGCTTTTTTTGCTGTTAAGGAGACTAAAAATCTAAACAGAACAATAATATTCTTGAAAGCGATAATCTTTTCTTAATTAATGTTATTAAACAGATATAGCACATGCTTTGGAAAATTTCTACTATTATCAAGGATATTCGTTCCATTCTTTTGACTTTTATAGGTACTCAGACCTTCCACTGCTACCGGGAAGCCAACAACGTCGTTGATCTGCTTGCTTCTTCAATGGTTACAAAGGAAGGCATCCACTACGTTCAAGCTCATCTTCACGAAATTTTTGGATCTCGATTACTTGATGTGCATGTCAGGATAACGCGAGGTAACCACTTGCATTCCTCGAGTACTGCTCATCATTTCTTCTCTAAGTTTTGTAGCACCATTGATTGGCGGCATTTTGTACACCATTTAGAGTGGGAATTAGCATCAACTATAGGCGTAAAAGGCCACAAGAGAAGCATATTGCCATTATCCCTACGTCATGGAGAAAAGAGTACAAACACGAGGATTATGTGCACAAGGGAGAAGACGCGGAAGGTGAGAAGCGAACACAAGTGAAGAAGAGGTGGAAAATGGCACTTTGCCCCGGGCACGCCCGTGCCTAGGTCGTGTAGCAAGCTAGGACGAGCCACACAAGGGCTCGACTGCTCCAAACACGACGCGGCCTCACACCACCTTCTAAGGGTGGCGCTATCGCGCCGTCACTAGACGTGCCCGCGCCTTCAGCCACCGTTGCGCCACGAGAAGCCCTAGCTTCGGGCCTTAAAGTGGGCTTCTACCTTAGTTTTATATGTATTTCGGGTTGGGCTTTCACATAACTCATTTTAGGGTTCTCATTTAGGATTAGCTTCTGTTCCCCGTGGATTCGACCCCTACTTGTCACTCTACTTAGTAGAGGAGTAAAAGGGATTACTTTAATTAGAGGGCCTAACGATCCCTCTGTCAATTAGCACTGTTACCGGGGAACCAATTTTCTTTTCTTACGGTATTAGTTTGATGGACTTCGGTGATGTCCGTTTAATGGTATTAGAGGACCGGGGACGTCAACACCCCTGGGACCGGCAAAGCATTCGTCGGTCCCAGGGGTGTTGACGCGTAAGTCTGGTCGGGTTGGAGATCGAAATCCTGAGAGGAAATCGGATTCGGGGAAATTTGTTCCTAAGATTGCCAAGAACAAATCTATTACGACGGAAGAAGAAGAAGATGGAAAAACTGAGGCCCCATCTTCAATTGTTCCTTTGTCCTTCTCTGAATCCAGTATGTTGTCAAAGAAGGACTATACTGGTGTGACGAGTTCGGTTCAAGAACGATCTGGAGATATGGGGGGCTGTGGAAAGTCTAGGTCCAAGGAAATTGGGGAAAAACTTGGTGCAATTGAGATGTTCCGATCTATTGAAAATAATATGACTATGCTGAATTATGAAGAAGGCGCAGATAAAGATGTCCTCAAATTCTCGAGAGAAGATGTTCAGCAAAAGGAAGAGGAATGGAGATTGACAACTTTTGGTGTCGTGATTGAAGAAAGAGTCTCATTCTCAGCTTTCAAGAAGTTTGTTCAGCTTCAATGGAAGATTGCTAATCCTGAGATTCTGTGCAGGGACAATGGTGTTTGCGTCTTGAAATTTCAATCGCAGGAAGATAAGGAGGAGATACTGAGCACTAAGGTTTGCTTCCTTCCTGGAAATAAACCCTTTGTCATTCAAAACTGGACCCCTGGTGTCAAAATGGAATGGACAAGATTCAAATTTGTACCTGTTTGGACAGTTCTTCCTAGTTGGTTCCCATTTTATATTCCACTCATATGCTAAGTAAAATAGGTAGCATGATTGGTGTTCCCATCTGTCTTGATCCAGTGACCAATAAATATGATCGTATTTCTTATGCTCGCATGTTGGTGGAAATAAACGTGGAAGAAAGTAGACGGAAAACTGTGAAGCTTGAGGGATATGATGGCAGGGTGTTTGTCTAAGAAGTCAAATTCGTATGGATGCCAGGTGTTTGTCACAAATGCAAGGTGTTTGATCATAGATATGACATTTTCCCAGATCGCTCTGAAGGGCAGAAGAAAATTGTTAGAAGCTTGGCTAAGAATGGAAGAAACAACCAATTAGCTCATGAGGTTAAGCCTGATCAATCTGCTAAAAGTCTTAAACAAAGTGATACTGACACTGTGACTGGAAATCTCGATCATAATGATGATTGTGAGGGAAGTAAACAAATTGATTCTAGAGGTACTAAAGGTGATGGTCCATCATGGAAAGATATTTCTTTTCAAAGGATTAAAATAGCTGGTAGTAATGATATTGGGACTGGTGTTTCTATGCAACAAATTGCTAATAACTGTGAGGAAGAAGGAATTAGAAATCAGGGTTTGGAAAGTTAAAAGAAAAAAGGTAAGAGTTGTAGCAACTCTCAAGTGGGTACTGACAGGTGTAAAACTGTCGATGTTCCTATCAAAGATAATCCAACTAAACAATCCACTAGTAAAGTGATAAGTCGGAGTCGAATCCCAAGAGAGCCACAACGATAGCTTATTTCTATTGTGTTACGTAGTAGTAACTAGGGGGGTTTGTGTGTTGTAATCTAAACTAGCAATATTAAAACGGTAATTGTTGGATTTGTAAACTATATGATGGAAAGCTCACTCTTTTAGTATCAGTGCATCATTCTTATGGAATGTTGATCATTGAATTCTATTAATCCTATATTCTTAATTATCTAATCTGGTTGTCCTACTCTTTGTTCGTAATTAGCAACTAGTCCAAATAGTCCTAGAAACCCTTGTTGTAAGCAATAACCAAAGAAATCCGAAGGTTCAAAAGTTCAACAACATAAAGATCAAAGATAAGTAGGCCTATGCAATACCATTGGCAAATCACCGATACTCGACATAGGTTTATAATCTCTACAAAATAAGCACTTGCAAATAGTCTATGCTAATTCTGATTGCTACCTAAAAGACAAGACTTTTCAAATCGAATTATCAAGCCTAGAAATATGAATGAATAATGATCAACCTAGTTGTACACCTAGATAAAATCAAGACCAATCAATAGACAATAAAGCACAAGAGATCATAAAACAATGCTGAAATTATTATTAGAACATAAACATAAGAATTCTCACAAACATATCCTAGAATAATGGCCTCAACCTAAGAGTGAACTAGTAGGATCTTAGCCATACATAGCCAATTGAAAGCAATATATAATTATGGATGAAACTTACCAGGGATGAAGGTGAAAGTGGCACAAAGGTGGAAGCTTTCTTCTTGGCTGCTGAATTTCTAAGGATGAGTTGTGAAATTGAACAAAAGTCTAATCTAACCTAATAACTAAGGGTTTATATAGTATCTAATGAAAGGGAAATAAAATAACTAAAAAGAAATAATAAAATAGGGAAAAACAGATCAAATCTCGGACTTTTATCTTTAATTGGGTCGGTTCGTATCCGCGGTCTCGATCGCGATTTGGCCCCAGTTCTCAGAGTCGGCATGAGTTTCGATCGCGACATTAGGGTCTCAGTCAAGACATGTATACTGAGGCTAAGTCTCGATCGCGACTTCTGGGTCTCGGTCGGGACATCTTCTCTGCAGCTTGTTTTCGATCGTGACATGTCCTCTCGGTCGTGAGGCCTTCTCTCGAACTGGTCTTCGGTCTTCTATAAGCTTCGAGCCAACTCGGCTTCGCCTCTAGGCTTCTCCATGGGTGTAGGTGTGATATCCTTCTCTCTAGCTCTGTCCCAAATGCACTAAAGGTGAGTACAAACGATATCTCCGTAATAAAACCACAAAATACCGCTTATGAGCATCCCGCAAATCCATAAATGAACACCATACCAGATTCCGGGAATACCACTCGATAAGCACCTAAACACTACTAATCCTAAGCTAATAGTCGCTAGTTAACTCCATATAATAAGCTCCTATCAGGTACTAATGGTTAGTGCCAAATTTGCATCTTAGAATGTGAAGGGTAGCAACTTCCTCAATTAGATCATCCTGATCAATAATTTTCTTGCTAAAAATAAAGTATGTGTGATTGCCATTCTTGAGTAAAATTGAGAAGAATAAAGAGATGGATCTGGCTAGAAATCCGTTACCTAGGTGGAATTATGTTACTAATAGCAATGATAACTACAGAGGCAGAATCTGACTTGCTTGGGATGCTAGTAAGGTTACTATTGAGAAGTTTGATACTCATAAGCAGGATATTCATGCCAGAATCAAATTTTTTATGTGGTGCTTCTATTTGAGCTTCCTTTGTTTATGCTGCTAATTCTCCTACTAATGTGTGGCTCTCTAGGAGAATATCAAAGCTTTCAGTGATACTATTGATAGTGCTTGGTGTCCCATGGGTGATCTTAACTGCGTTCTTGATATAAATGAGAGGTTGTCTAGTACTTATGTTACTGATGTCAGCCTTCAGGAGCTCAGAGATGTTGTTAACTACTATGGTATAGGTGATCTTGTAGCTTCTAGTGCTAAGTACGCTTGGGATAATCAAAGACTTGGTAGTAATAAAGTGGCTTGCAATTTAGACAGAATTATGGTTAATGACAGATGGAGAGACGATTATAGTAATAGTCATGCTCATTTTGGTTGCCCTGAGGAGTCTGGCCACTCTTTTGGTATTATTAGTATTGATGGTATGTTTATTGCTAAGAAGGTTCCCTTTAGATTCCAGAATTGGTGGACCATGGAAAACAGTTTCATTAGTACTGGTGAGAATTTTTGGAGTAAGAATAAGAATGGTAATGCCCAGAGGAACTTGATTGAGTGTACTAAAAAGACCAAGGATGCTCTAAAAATCTGGAGTAAGTCTATTAGAAGAGATTGGAATGATGAAGTGCTTCTAAGAGAAAGAGTGTTGAACGAGTGTTTTGATCATCTTCAAGCTGACTATCGGGATGAGTTAAAGCAGCTTGCTGTTAAGGATGCCAGACTTCATCTCATTGATGCAAGGAATATGAGAGACTCTCTTCTTGCTCAAAAAGCCAAGCTCGATTGGATCAAACTTGGAGATGACAAATCCTCTTACTTCTTTAACTGCATTAAAGAGAGAAGAAGTAATAATGCCATTTTCCAGATGAGAAATGCCAACAACGTCTTAGAGGAAGATATGGTTTGTATCAAAAATATAATTGTTGATTTCTACATCAATTTGTTTGGCAAAGATATTATTTGTACCATTCCTAATTTTAGTATGCTCAGTGGTGATCTGGTTAATGCTAGCTGTTGGAGCTCTATGTGTAGCATTCCTACTAATGAGGATATTAGAAAGGTTATTTTCAGTATGGCTATCAACAAGACACTTGGGCCTGATGGCATGGATAGCTGTTTTACAAAAGTTGCTGGAAAATGGTTGGTGATGATGTGTGTATGGTTGTCAAAGATTTCTTCATCAAGAATTCCATGCCTAGACAACTCAATTGCACTTTTACTTCTCTCATTCCCAAAGTTAACAAACCTGAATTTGTGAAGGATCTCAGGCCAATTTCTTGCTGCAACACTATTTTAAAAACCATTACAAAAATCCTTGTTGAGAGAATCAAAATTGAGCTTAACAACATCATTAGTTTGAATCAGGGCGCTTTCATTCCTAGAAGAAACCTTGCACACAACTCTGTGGTTGCTCAAGACCTTATTGCAAGCTACTCCCAAAATGTACCTCTCCTCGTTGTATGATTAAGGCTGACAATATGAAAGCTTTTGATAGTATTAATTGGGAATTTCTTGAGTATGCTTTGATCTATTTGAACTTTCCTCGTATTCTTATTGATTGTATTATGCTGTGTCAGAACTCCCATGTTTTATATTATGATTAATGGTGAACCTCAGCGTTTCTTTCCTGGTAAGAGAGGTCTTAGACAAGGAGACCCCCTTTCTCCCCTCCTCTTTGCTATTGTCATGGAACTGCTCAGTAGGAAAATCAAGGCTGCTTCTAAGTCCATAATATTTTCCTTTCATCCTAAGTGTAAGAAAATGGTTTTAGTTGACATTGTATTTGTTGATGATCTTCTCATTTTCTATAAAGCTAAAGAGGTACTTGAGGAATTTGGTGATAATTTTGGACTCAGACTGAACAGCTCCAAGTGAGGTCTTCTTTGCTGGTGTGGATAATAGGAAGGAAATGGAACTCATGGAGACTCTCAGTTTCAGTAAAGGGACCCTTCATATTAAATATTTGGGCCTTCTTTTGCACTCTAGGAAGGTTAAAATCTGTGAGTATGCTGATTTCATATCCAGCATTACTTCAAAAATTCAGAGCTAGACCAGTGAAAAACTCTCTTATGCTGGGAGATCGCAGCTTATCCGTGCTATCATTGGTGGTATCCTAACCTTTTGGTCCCAATATACCATCATCCCTAAGTATGTTATTCACAGAGTCATTGCTATTTGCAGACAGTACGTTTGGGTAGGGAATCTTCAGAATAAGAAGAGTGTGGCGGTATGGACTGATGTGGCTAAGCCTTTTGAAGAGGGGGGTCTTAACATCAAGGAGATACTCTCCTGGAATAAAGTAATGCTGTTTAAACTAATTTGGGAGTTGCAGAATAAGAACACTAATCTCTGGACTGTTTATGCCAGGTATAATCTTCTTAAAGGTTGTGACTTATGGAGACGTGAAGTCGAAGACAAAGATTCTTGGATTTTTAAAAGTATTCTCAGGATCAAGAATGAGGCTTGCAGATTTTGTGTGCCTGCTGGTGTTAATATCTATGATATGCAAGAAGATAATATCTCTCTGGATTTCTTGTGCAAGAGTAATGGTAAGCTGAATTGCTCTAAATTCTATGACTTCTTCAGGGGTAAAGAAGTTGCTAAGGACTAGTGTAATCTTCTCTAGAAAAACTGGACTCCTAAGAAGTGTGGTTTTATTGTATGGTTGGCCATGATGAATAGACTTCCCACTAGTGACAGACTCCTTAAGTGGGGTGTCATTGATACTAACCTGTGTGCTCTTTGTAATGTTGTTGATGAGTCTTGTTCTCACATTTGGTGGAATTGTACTTTTAGCTCTGATGTTTTGCAGTTTGTTCTTGGCTGGACTAGTACTATTGGCACCCCTAAGACCATAGCTCACTGGTTTGAGATGCTAGGGAGATCAAGAAAGAAGAAAGGTAGCATGGCACGCATTGCAGGGATGGCTATTTGCTCTACTACCTACCATATTTGGCTAGAAAGGAATGACAAGATTTTTAACCAAAAATTTTGTACTGCCCAAGCTTGTGCAAATAAGATCATCAAAGAATGTAAAACTAGGATGGGCTTTAAATGTAATAGTATCTCTAGAATGCATAGAATGGTTAGGGATAGGCTTCACATATGATTCTCTCTGGCTCCTTTTGTGTTCTTTGTAATCTCTTTGAAACTGTTGTATTCTTTCTTTGTTTCAATATATTAAAGTATTGTTTTTTTTTTCAAAAAAGGTAGCATGTCATGAGATTGTGGCTAGGCTCCTCAACTTCTTCCTCTAAATATATGACATACTCTTCTTATTTATAGATTTGTTACCCAATTTTTGGTCTCTCATAAACGTCTATTCGTCTTCAGAGATTCCAACGTTACTTATATCGCTTCAATCATATACACTACGAATAGGTCTTGTGTTCGATTCTCTTCCTCACCAAACTCATACATTTTTTTTTTTTATTTTCTTGACTTTCTTTCAATGGATTGTCATTTTATTTTTGTTAGGCAACTATTTTACTGTAAAAAAATTCTTTTATCCATCATAATTATTAAATAAGAATATATATTTAATTTTTTATAATAATATTAAATTAGCATGAAATTTTTTATGACCCCGTCCCTTTCGAGATTTTTAGGATCTCCTAATGTCTTAGATGGTTGTTAGCTGTAACCCGCTGACAAAATGGGCTCAACACACAAGACCATTGGGGTTCCATCCTAAAACAAATTGGCAATAGAAGGAGTAACCCACTAGGTTATATAGTAGGCTTGTTATCTCTCGAATTTTGATGTGAGTTATATTAACACCCCCCCCCCCCCCAAGTGCAACTGGGTTGATCCAGGCACTTGGACATTATTGGGTAGGTATGCGGACAAAGGCCCATTAATAGCATGCACAGTAGTATGTGTACGAAGGCCCATGTAAGGTAGGTACGCGCGCAAAGACCCATTTATAGTATGTAAGGGGCAAGCGTGTAGAGTCCGCCAACCCAGTAATATAGATGGTCCAAGATCGTAAAGGCTCTGATACCATGACAAATTACATTGGATCTACGTCCAAAATGGACAAGCGGTTCGTGCACGTATGAGTGTATAAGCACAACCCGGTCCAACATACAAGCCCAATGGGCTTTCATCTTAAACCAATTGGCAATAGGAAAATTAATCCATGAGCTTATATACTACACACTTTATATCCTAATTTCCGATGTGTGATACTATCTCAACACCTTCTCACTCATAAATAAAAACCGAGCGTTTACGCTCATCGCTTGGTTTTTCTAAACTAAATAGTGAAGAAATTGTATTATACTACAATAGATGGTGGAATTAGTTGATATAGAGATGTTGTTGGTGGTTTCTATGGAGCAGCCGCCAAGTCATGGCCACCAAGAGAAAGAAAGATGGAAAAAACCATTGAAATGAAGGAAATAAACACAAACATGTTTTAAAAAGAAACTATCAATTAGTAATTTAAAAATGTTGAAAAGAACGCACCTCATGCACCTGAGAGACTGTGAGTAACCTAGGGTTTCTGCGCCGCCGCCAGCCGATCCTTCCCTCGCCCTACGTTTTCCCGCCCTGGCCGTCCTTCCCCTTCGCCTCCCTCCCCCTTCTTTGCAATGGGGAAAAGCAAGATGAAAACAAAAAACCCAATCCATAAAGCTTTCCTCCTTCCTCTCGTAGCCCGACCCGGACAATGACTCTCTTCTCCAGATTCTCTGTCAACCTAACTCAACCCCCTCCTCCCCCTCTGGTTCTGCTGACGGAGATAAAATCCCTTTCCAAACCATCCCGACCTCCCTTATCATCTCCAACTATGATAGATTAATCACTGAGATGGCCTCCTCTACTGACTCACTGAACCTCCCTCCTCCTCCCCTCGCACTGCCCCTCCCGTTGACTACTTTGTCTCCGGTCTATCCTCTGAGAATTTCCCTCCCCTTCTTCTCACTAATGGGCCCGACTCATCTTCTCCGGTTGGTTCGCTGCAAGCCCCAACACCTTCTTATCAGGAAACCCCACTGCAAGATTCAATTGTTGCTATTACCCCTCCTCTTTCAACTAGTCAACCAACTCCCCCAAAAATGACACCACCCTCCTCTGCGTCGAAGAACAACTCCTATTCTAACACTGTCAAAAATCTACAGGAGGTCCAAAAGCAATTCCACTAAACTTTGTTAAAGGTATAGAGAAAGGTATACTTGAATTCACTAAGGAGGATGTAGCGGAATTCACTGCTAAATGGAACATGACTCTCATTGGTGCTCCTATTGGAACTCGAATATCCTACAAGGCTATGGAAAACTTCATAGCAGTGAATTGGACAAATATCACTATGCCAAAAATCCTTCGCAAGGATAACATAATCTTTGTCTATCACTTCAGCAAGCAAGAAGATCCCACTACAATTCTAGAGCGCGCACCGTGGACCATAGGTTCCAATAAACCCCATATACTTTGGGTGGTACAAAGGTATGACTCTTGACTATTCTTGCCTTGAGAGAGTTCCTATTGGATCAATATGCTTGATTTGGATGTGCATTTCTGTTCATCGCATATGTTAGAAAAGAGAGGCTCTGCTATCGGAGAACCAATCCTCACATATCATAATTCTACCTATCGGGAAAGACTGGGTTTTGCTCGTGGTTTAGTGAAAATCTCACCGGATACTAAACTTCTTGAAGAGGTTATCTTTAAAGGCCCTGAAAAATTAAGCAATTTTGCGTAGTCTCTGTTACCCATGGGTTCCTCCACACTGCTCAAAATTCCATGTATTCGGTCATTCGTGTGCTACCCTGAACTTAGATGCCAGAAATTCACCCCAAAACCTCCCTAACCCTTCTGGTATTATAGCCCCACTTCTCCCCACTCCTCCATCCACTCATCTTATCCCCTTACAAATACTAACCCAACCTCAGATTTTCATCTACATAACCGCCCTCATAAGCTACCTTCTACCACAATTGAGATGCAACCAACATCTTCATAACTCAATGCTGCAACAATCTCTCTCGTCCCTGAGACAATCCACCCCAGCACGTCCTCTACTACCTACAACCCTGCTGTAACTAATCGACTTCCTAGTACGTCCTTCTCCTCACCTAACCCAACTCCAACAAATCAATAACTCACTACTCTCAGCACCACGTTATCTGCTGCAAATATCTTCCCTTCTTCACTACCCCCTAAAGTTAACAATGATTATCCCGACCATCCTTTGTTGGCACGTCAGAGGCATCTCATCCTCTGAAAAACGTCTTGTTGTAAAATCCCTTGTCATCTCCGTCACGCCGACATCATTTGTATTATAGAATCCCGCCTCTCTAATACCAGTCTATCCAGGCTTGTTAATAATTTTTTGTGTGGCTGGGCATCTCTCTCCAACTGCCAACTCTCCAGAAAATTCCGCATTTGGCTCCTTTGGGACCTCTGTAAATACTCTATTGCACTCTCGCACACTGCTAACCAGATTATCCACACCCAAGTATCAACGATTTGCACTTCCATCAACCTTGAGATCTCATTCATCTATGCTGAAAATACCCTCTCCCTTCTTACTCAACTGTGGAATGAGATTGGTATTCTTGCTCAACCAGTGTCACACCCCTGGTTAGTTGTTGGTGATTTCAACATGATTCTTGATTCCTATGATAAGCTCATAGGGTCCAGCTATCACCCCCTCCCTTGTACCTATAATGAGCTTAGTAACCTGCTGCACTTTACAACCCTTTCTTATCTACAATATGCTGGTTGTTTCTATACATGGAACAAACGACAGAATTCCGAGAACAAAATTTGTTGTAAGATCGACCATGCTCTCGTTAATAACTTGTGGAACACCACCTTTACAAGCTCCAATTCTTACTTTGAAAATAGTGGCATCTCTAATCACTCGCCGGTCATTGTTAAGTAGACTAATGATTTCACCAGAAGGTGATCACCATTCAGGTTCTATAATGGTTGGACGCCCCATGAGACCTTTATCACGACAGTCAAGAGGACGTGGGAACTCTTTTCAACTCACTTAGCATTACTACTAGTCAGCTTGCAAAGATGAACTGGATCAAATACTCTGATCAATAATATATTCGTGGTAGAAGACGCTCCTCCAAAATTTTATCGGTTACTCTTGAGAATGGTGATATTGCTCAAGATAAGGAGGCGATCACTGCTGCTTTCGTGGAACATTTCTCCCTCCTCCTTGGTAAATCCCACCCTAGCTTACCCTTCATTGCCCGGTTTGTGAATTCTGAACAGATCATCTCCCGCCCATGAATGGGGTTTCCTCACTCTCGCTTTCCAGGGGGTGAGATTCGTAAGGATATTTTTTCTATTGGAAACAACAAAACCCCGGGCCCTGATAGGTTCAATGCGTTCTTTTTAAGAAAACTTGGGAGATTACCGGCTCGGAAGTGTGCGATGCTATCCAGGAGTTTTTTTGCGGTGGCCAACTCCTCAAATCGGTCAATCACACAACTATTGTCCTAGTGACCAAATCCAGTAATCCAATTTCAGTTAACTATTTTCGGCCTATCTCCTGCTTCTCAACGATTCTAAAAGCGATCACTAAACTCCTCGCTAGTGGACTAAAATCTGTCGTTCATGATCTTGTGGGGGATTACCAAGGTGCATTTATTCCTAACCGGTCCATCCGCCACAACTCTTTTTTTTCAAGAGCTCCTGAAACATTACGATATGAAGAACTGCTCCCCGACATGTGCTATTAAAGTGGACATTAGACGGGAATTTGACACTATTAGCCATTCTTTCATTCTCCAAGCACTCAAAGCATTTGGATTCCCATAAAAAATTGTAAGTTGGATCAAAACATGCATCTCCAATGCTACCTACTCAATTTGTATCAATGGTGCACTTAAAGGGTATAACCAGGGCAAACGGGGGACAAGACATGGATTCCCGATGTCTTTGTACATGTTTGTAATCGCAATGGAGTACCTCTCTAGGATTATACGTTCCACACTCTCAATCCAAACTTTAACTTCCACCTGAAGTGTAACAACCCAAAAATTATGCACCTCTGCTTCGCGGATGACCTTCTGGCTTCTTCTTTTCTGCCGTGCTGACTAAGCATTAGTCGAAACCCTCAAATCTACGCTTGATTCTTTGGTGCTATTAGTGGGCTGGTTTGTAACTCGAACAAGTCATGTATTTACTTTGGTGGAACGTGCGCACAAGCACAACAAGCTATCTCTAATCTCCTGAACTTCCCTATTGAATCACTCTCATTCAGTTACCTCGTCCTACCCACGAGTTCTAAAAGACAACCTGCAGCAACCTATAACCCCCTCATCTCCTTCATTACCTCCAAAATCCTATCTTGGATAGCCTGAAACTTGTCCTACGCAGGGCGACTTCAACTAATTCATTCAGTTTTGATTAGTGTGCAAGTTTACTGGTGTAACATCCTTCTCATTCCCGCTGGTGTACTCTCAAAAACTGAAGGAATAATCAGGAACTTCCTTTGGACTGGTCAGGATACGGACATGCGGAATCTTGTCACATGGGAAGTTGTCTGCAAGCCAAAAAAGCTTTGGAGGACTAGTTCTAAAGGAACTACTATCATGGAACAAGGCTTGTGTGGCGAGATTTATTGTGGAATTGGAAACGAAAAATCAGAACCTTTGGAACACATGTATTAGAAAGCACTACCTACACCAGCAATCAATTTGGTTAGTTCAATTGACCTCTAGAGGCAGCTAGAGCTGGAAAACCTTCCTTCTTGGCCGCGACCTCATCTTGAAGAATTCCCCCTCAGCTGGTAATGGCGGATCCCTCACTTCCCCGAAAGGTAAATTTGACTTACAATAGGCATACAACACCCTCTTAGAGCATAGACCAGCCACGACTTTTCCATATTTCATCTAGATAGGACTCATCCCGGCTCAATGCAGCTTTAT
Organism: Phyllobates terribilis; assembly: GCF_046119375.1. Classification (NCBI taxonomy): domain Eukaryota; kingdom Metazoa; phylum Chordata; class Amphibia; order Anura; family Dendrobatidae; genus Phyllobates; species Phyllobates terribilis. Next base: position 8,846 of record NW_027368823.1, on the reverse strand, counting down.
CGCTTGGCTTACTATTCATCAAAGACTCCCCACGAGTGACTGACTCTGCAGATGGGACCTCTCGACCATCACTACCTGCACTCTTTGTCAAAAGAATCCTGAAAGTCACAATCAACTCTGGTTCAATTGTTCGTTTACCAGTTCCATCCTTACTATTATTCTCAGGTGGCTCTGGATCAGGTCGCGTTATACTTCCCTCTCTGATTGGATGGACTAGTGTGGTAATTCAACCACCAACCGGAAATTTTGTTTCTATCTCCGTTTTGCAGGAATTATCCACACAATCTACTGCATTTGGTCGGAGAGGAATAGTCGTCTTTTTCAACAAAAATCAGCTAATGCATAACAATGTGATGCGATGACCAAGAACGCTATGATCATTGTTGGTCATGTGAACTGAAAGTTGAATAGTGATATTAGTAAATGACGCTCCCTTCTTAGATGAACTCTCTTTTCCTCTTTCTCCTTAGGGTTGTTATTGTTGTCATTAGCTTAGCTGCATGTTTTTTGGTTGTTTTTTATATAACATTCTAGGGGATGGCACCTTTCTTGTACAGGTGGGTGTCAATTGATTTTTTTTGATCCCTTTTGACTTCAGCTCATAACTTGATTGTAAATTGTTGGGATTTAACTAGCTATGAGCTTTTACACCCATTTTTTCCTATTTGCTTATAAGAAGAAAAGTTTTAAGTTTTTTATGTAGAGAAAAAAACGAGTATCAAGAGTTTGGGTGAGAAGCTAAAGAGGTGAGTGAAGAGATTAGAAAATCAAGAGGGTTCTTCTAAGTTGTAATCCAACATCATTTAGTGAAGCTTTCGTTGTCCCGTGGATGTAGGCACGTTGCCGAACCACATAAATCTTGTGTTCCTTGCTTGTTTTGTTTCTTGTTTTTTTTGTCTCTTCCATTGAGTGTTCATCGGGCTCAATCCGTGCCATCGCGTCCGCTGCACACAACAAGTGGTATCAGAGCACAAGGTTAGTTCTTGATTTCTTGAAGCATTTTCAGGTTCGTAGTTCAAGAAAAAAAGAATCTAGTTTTTTACTTTGGGGTAGTGCCTACAAGGTGTTTGTGGAAAGTCCTCAAAGAGAAAGTGTTTGTTATTGTGTATGAAAATCATTGAGAAGATGACATAACTTGAAGAAGGAAGTTCAAAGGGTTCAAGGAATGATAAGACTATGGTTTTCCATCATGCTAAGATTGAGGTAGAGAGATTTACCTGGTCAAATAATTTTGGCATGTGGAGATATGAAGTAAAAGATGCTCTATGTCAACAAGACCTAGAAGAGGTTCTAGGAGATAAACATGATGATATAGAAGAGAAAGTATGGGTCAAGATGAACAACCGTGCTTGTGGTATCATCAGATCGTGCTTAGCCAAAGAAATCAAATACTTTGTGATGAATGATATTTCAGCGAAGGAGATATGAAGAAAGTTGGAGGAGAAGTACTTGACGAATTCTATCCAGAACCAAAATTATCTGCTTCGGAAGTTCTATCGCATTGATATACTGGGTATTTCGATGGAGGAGCACTTGAATGATTTCACGAAAATGCTTACTGATTTGAATCTGGGGGTTACTGTGAGTGATGAGACCAAAGCGGTGTGTCTTCTTAACTCTTTGCCTGATGACTATGATCATTTGACTACTACTCTCACTTATGGAAAGGAGAAAATGGTGTATGAAGAGATTTCTGCAGCTTTGCTGAATCATGCTTGTATGAGAAGAGACAAGAAAGAGTCCAAAGATTCTACACCTGAAGCCTTAGTGTCAAGGGGTAGACCAAAGGAGAAGGAAGTCCATAGTGGTCAAGGTAAGCCTCGTTCAAAGTCGAGAGGTAAATTCCTAGCCAAGGATGAGTGTGCCTTTGTCATGAGAAAGGGCATTGAAAGAAAGATTGCCCGAAAGATAAGCAGAAGGATAAAGGCCAGAGTTCTGTAGAAAACGCCATCCATAGGGATGGTAATGATTCTGATTACTCATTATCTGTTTCATCAATGGTTTCTTCAATAGTTTTACTACTGAGTGGATTTTAGATTGTGCTGCTACTTTTCACTATTGCCCTTTGAGGTAATGGTTCTCTAGCTTTGAGAAGATGGAGAATGATGGTGTTGTTTTGATGGGGAATGATAATCCTTGTCGAATTATGGGAGTTGGCAGCATTAGATTAAAGATGTTTGATGGAATTGTGAGAGAGCTGAAAAATGTCAGATATGTTCCTAGCATGAAGAAGAATCTTATCTCAATGGGATACTTAGATGCTAAGGTTACAGATTCAGTGGACTCGATGGTGTTCTTAAGGTTTCTGCTGGTGCAATTGTATTGATGAAAGGGACTAGGAGGAATAACTTATATTTTCTACAGGGTCACACTGTTACAAGAGATGTGAGTATTTCTAAGTCTGAGTACAAGAAAGCCACAAATACTACAAGATTATGGCATATGTGGTTGGCTCATGCAGGCGAAAATCTTTGCAGAATCTGATAAGGCAAGGATTGCTGAAAGGTGCTACCGCTTGCAAATTAGACTTTTGTGAGCATTGTATTCTGGGCAAGTAGACCAGAGTCAAGTTTGGCACAACAATTCATAACACCAAGGGGGCTCTTGATTATGTCCATACATATGTATGGGGACCTACCAAAACTGCATCTTTGGGAGGTAAGCATTGGTTTGTGTCTTTTGTTGATGATTTCTTTAGACGTGTTTGGGTGTATGCAATGAAGGATGAAGTCCTAGAGATCTTCTTGAAGTGGAAGAAGCTTGTTGAGGCACGAACTGGTAGAAAGATCAAGGTGCTTCGTTCAGATAATGGTACAGAGTTCAAGAATGATCCATTCTTGCAGGTTTGCCAGAGAGAGGGCATTCAGCGCCACTTTATAGTCAGAGAAACACCACAACAGAATGGGGGTGGCAGAGCGCATGAACAGAACCTTATTAGAGAGGGTTAGGTATATGTTGTCTAACGCTGGGTTAGGCAAAGTGTTTTGGGCTGAGGCAATCACATATGCATGTCATCTTATTAACAGAATGCCTTCAACAACTATTGAGGGCAGGAGTCCTTTAGAGGTTTGGTCAGGGAAGGCAGTTTCAGATTATGATACTCTGCGGGTTTTCGGGTGTCCATCTTACTATCATGTCAGGGAAGGTAAGTTGGATCCTTGAGCGAAAAATTCTATATTCATAGGCTTACAAAGTCGTGTGAAAGGCTACAAAGTGTGGGATCCTGAGGCAAGAAAGATGATGCTGAGCAGAGATGTGACATTTGATGAGGCTTCTATGTTGAAGCAAGTCAGTTCTCAGCAGGAAGAGAGCAAGGACAAAGGGAGTTCTGAGTGGATGGAGACTGAGAGTACTCCACAGATTCAGATAGTCATGCATCTACACGGACAGATCAGGGCATTGCAGATTAGCATGGCAGTACAGATTTTGATGACATGACAGATGAGGAGGCTGCTGGTGATACAATACATGTGGATCCTATTGATGAGGTTCTAATTGCAACTAGGTTACCTAAGAGGAATGCATGTATGCCTAAGAGGATTACTGATGATATGGTCGCCTATGCACTACAAATTGTTGAGGAAGATATACCTTCTACTTACAATGAAGCAATGCAGAGTTGTGAGTGTGATAAATGGAAGGTTGCTATGGATGAAGAGATGCATTCTCTTTATAAGAATGGCACTTTGGAAATTCAAGAGTTGCCTAAGGGAAAGAAATTAATTAGGTGCAAATGGTTACACGCTAAGAAGGAAGGTTCACAAGGTGAAAAGGTTCGCTCCAAGGCAAGATTGGTAGCTAAAGGTTACACTCAAAAAGAGGGGGTTGATTATAATGATATTTTCTCTCCGGTAGTCAAGCACTCCTTCATTCACATTCTTTTGGCCTTGGTAGCTCAGTTTGATCTTGAGTTGGCACAAATTGGTGTCAAAACTGCCTTTTTACATGGTGAACTTGATGAGGAATCTATATGACTCAACCAACTGGGTATAGAGATACAGACATTGACAAGAAGGTGTGTAAACTGAAGAAATCGTTGTATGGGTTGAAACAGTCTCCAAGACAATGGTACAAGTGGTTCACTCAGTTTATGCTTCAAGAAGTCCATACGATCCACGTGTTTATTTTTGCAAGGTACGTGATGATCTCTCATCTATCTACCTTTGTATGTTTATGATATTCTCATTGCTTCTAAAAGTATGTGAGAGATAGACAACTTGAAGAAGATGATGTCTACAGAATTTGAGATGAAAGACCTTGGTGAGGCGAGAAAAATACTAGGTATGGAAATTGCTAGAGATCGAAAGAGTGGAAGAGTATTGCTATCTCAGAAAGCATATATGCAGAAAGTACTACAAAAGTTTAGTCAATTCAACATTGATGAAACTGTGAGTATACCTCTTTCGAAGGAGTTTAAGTTGGATGTTTCTATGTCTCCTAAGACGGATATGGAGCGGAGAGAGATGTCAGCTTATCCTTATGCTAGTACAGTTGGTAGCTTGATGTATTCTATAATATGTACAAGTCTATATTTCATATGCAGTGAGCACTGTGAGCTGGTACATGCATGATCCTAGTCACAAGCACTGGGAAGCTGTCAGATGGGTTCTTCGTTATATTCAGGGAAGTGATGAGGTTGGTTTGTTATTTCAGAGAGAAAATGATTTGAGTCAGCTCTGTAGATTCAGATTATGATGTTCAGAAGGAGACACGTAGGTCTACTACAAGTTATGTGTTTACCTTAGCAGGAGGACCTATTAGCTGAAGGTCTACACTTCAATCAATTGTGGCTTTGTCTACGACAGAAGCATAATACATGGCTAGGACAAAGGCTTTCAAGGAGGCCATATGGTTGAGAGGTATGTTGGAAAATCTGGGAGTTGTGCAGGATCATCTCAATGTTTACTGCGATAATCAGAGTGCTATAAACCTTGCCAAGAATTCAGTGTATCATGCTCGTACAAAGCACATTGATGTGCGTCATCACTTTGTCATGGATATTATTGAAGAGGGTGAAATCATATTGATGAAGATTCACACAAGTCAGAATTCGGTTGACATGCTTACTAAGGTGCTTGATAAGGCCAAGTTTCATCATTGTTTGAACTTGGTTCATATTCTTCCTTTGTATTAATCGAGAGATACAAGAACTATGACGGCTTAATCCCTTGGAGAAGGGGTACGTAGTTAGCCACGGAAGGTGGTGCAGTCAAGGTGGTCTTGTAAGTTGTAACCAAGTGAAGCTTCCGTTGTCCCGTGAACATAGGCAGGTTGCCGAACCATGTAAATCTTGTGTTCCTTGCTGCTTGTCTCTTCCATTAATTGTTCATCGAGCTCAATCCGAACCATCACATCCGCTCTGCACAACATAAGTCCTTTACCCCATTCTTAATGCTAAAAAGTTCAAAATTTTCTTCTTCACAAAGAAATACACAAACACGTTTTTGTGCATTGCGTTTCTAAATGTCATTTATAAAATAAAACTCGTTACGTCTAACAGACAATTGGGTGTTTTACCTCATTGATACTGTGTGAAATTAATAACATATTTTGGTACAAATTTCACGTCAAATAATATATGGGCACTAGCCGAAAAATCCATAACAACAACAAAGCAAGCACCATTTTAATATATGAAGTAGAAAAGCATCTAAGAACTCATTCATGTATTGTGTATTATCCATTGACCAACATTACACAAACCCTAACATAACAAAGCATCCCCCTTCCACAAGTCCTCCAACTCTTATTTATGAAAACATCTAAGATACATGACATACACCGCAGTCACGAGCCGAACATATCTACTGGGTCTTTATGTCGGTCGAGCTGATGGAAGAAGGATAGAGCACAGCTCGAGCCCCGGTGACATCCAACAACTTCTTGGTCCACGCTTCTGTCGGCGACCCGTGTGGCTTAGTCATGTAAAGCAGCCAATAGCACCATTCGACCACCTCAGGACAGAACGTCATGAGCCAATGTGTCACACGGTACCAACCCGGCACAATCACGCATCGCTCCCCTCTACATGCTCCCTTCACTATCTCCCTCGCACACACCACCGTCGTCTCGACGGGTTGCATCCCGATTTGAACCTAATCAATAATAAATAAATAAAACAAATTGGAGTTAGTTCTCTTGTGAATATGATTCTTGTACAATGTGGGTGTGTTTGATCTTACATCTCTCATTTCTTGATCAACTTTGACGTCGCCTTCTTGGGAGATCATCTTGCCTTGGGTGAATTCGGATTCTATCGGTCCTGGAGTTACAACCGTAACCTTGATGTCGGGCCACACCTCGATGCGAATCGTCTCAAACATAGCAAGAAGTGCTGCTTTGCTTGCCTGTTTCACACAAAAAAAGTTGACAGTTAATCCATAGATCAATCAAATTGTAGCATAAGTAGAACATAGATTGTGCTTTTTACATTGTAGAAGCTTTGTCTAGGCAAAGGAAGCCAAGAGTCGACGGATGACAATACAACGATTCGTCCTCTGCTGTTGCGAAGGTGTGGGATTGCATATCGGGTAGTGTAGACGGCGCCCCAGAAGTTTATATCCTACCAGAGCTCAAATAAATTTGCATGCATTATTGATCAAACAAAAGAAATTCCTAACATGTAAAATAAATTCACTGAAATAGTGTTCGAATTTACCATTATAGGCCTCAAGTTGGTAATGTCATGACACTCTTCGACGGTGCAAACCGACGTAATTCCAGCGTTATTCACCAGATGGTCCACTAGCACGTACAATATACTAATAAGATTTTCGCATCTCAACTTTCAAAATGATATCAAAGTCTGTCAAAGATTTTGCGAAAGTATATATAGTAATTGTAACAAATTTCGTATTTGTGCTAATACAGTAAGGCTTGTGAAAAATAGTCACAAAATTATAAATGAAAACTGAGAACTAAGTTTCAGATTCATGTTAAGATATATATAGAAGGCTTATAAATAGAATCGACAATTATCAAGAGTTAAATAGTTATGATTAGTTCGAAGATCTATATACTAACATCTCCCAAATCGCGTTATGGTGGAATCGACAATTCGCCTGCAATCTTCATCCTTAGCGACATCGGCAGCAATAACAAAAGCGTCGGGAGATCCAATCTCGAGGCATCGGTCAGCGACTTCACGAAGGCCTCTTTCTCTTCTAGCCGCCAACGCCAAACAAGCTCCTCTCCTCGCATACTCATACGCTACAAACTGCATGCACGAATAATCGAACCATATTATTAGTAATTAATCTAAGGAAAGTACATCCTAAGACATAGGATAAGATTTGTTAATCGGCAAACTAAACACTGCTAAATCTAATTTCTTAATTTATAATCTTAACCTAGAAAAATAATTATTCATATACCTCACCAATACCGGAGGAAGCTCCAGTGATGAGCACGACTTTCCCGGCGACGTCTTCAGGCGAGAGAGAGGATAGGAAAGAGAGGAAGAGCTTGTAGAAGTACAAAGGCGGTAACAACATGCACATTGACACAAAAGTGAATGGTGGTGCAACCCAATTTAGCATTGTGTTTAACAGATCCATTTTTGGTTTTTGGCTATAGAGTTTGAAGGTGGGATAGAGATGAACATGAATTTTCAAACCGATATAACTAAGGTGGAGAATTAATGGAAATATGGATTGATGTTGTTGAGAGATGAGAGGGTGTGTACGTGGCGGTGTACATGCAAAGGCATATATTACACCTGGAATTTGTTTCGTATACATAATCACGTGTCATTCAGTAAAGAAGACAAGTGTATGATTTTCTAAAAAATTTGGTGACAATAACGAGCAGGCTGTCCAAAATAATATTAATATTTCGTTATATTATGAAGATGAAGTCCTTGCTGTCGGGCGTAAGACGGTCCTTGTCTTGGGATTTCGGAATGTTGTTATAGAAGGAGATAATGTTACGGTCATTTAATTCCTTCGCAGAACATGGAAGGTCGATTGGGACATCACTCATATAATCAAAGACATTAAAGCAAATCTGTTGAGTTTTCAGGAGTTTAAAATCTCCCTCATCTACAGAAAAGTCAATGCAGCAACATACTTCATTGTCAAAAGTTTGTGGAATGATAAAGAAATTAATGTAATCATAGAGTTACAGAAAAGTAGATTTGATCCTACTAGATTCCCGACATTACACGTTAATCCGAGAAGGGTACTGAATTTTGTAAGAACATCTGCCATGATGATTTAGGAATTCCGTTTTAGGAATTCCTTTGTATTGTTTGTTAAAAAAACGAGCAGGCTCTCGTCCCATGGCATGTGCGATCAGGTCCATTAGAACACGACCCCTAAAATTTAAAGGTCCCATATAAAATTTTAATATCATGTATTTACTAAAATGTTTATTTGGTCTAGTGGTTCTAAGAGTAGTTTTTCAACAAAATAACCCACATTCAAATCACACTTCTATCATTTTTTCTAGTCCGCATTTATTTAAACTATCTAATTTTATTAGCATCTCTATAAAATAACATTTGATGTTTCCATTTTAACATTAATTTTTCTGTTATTTTTGATATGCAATAATCCACTAAGACTAATATTTTTATATAATGATAATTGTATGAGAAATTTCTTCTCAAAATATTTATAATACAAATTATAAATTTCAAACATATATATAATTTTAATAATAAAAATAAGAGAAAGTAATATATTATTATCATAATTTATACAAAAGTTAATTATTGTAAATTAACACAGGATCTCCAAAAATGATTGGACGACCCTGATACCAAGTGGAAGCCAAACCTCTTTGTCCAATTATTCTGATCGAATTAAAGGAGTGAAATAGAACGATTTAGACTCTTACTTTAACCA
>NW_027368822.1:0-46970 GCF_046119375.1 Phyllobates terribilis | reverse complement strand
GCTCCTTTCATTCAGTCAGTAGCTTCAAACATTTCTGGTATATGAAAAACATGTTTTTCAATGGCAAAAATCAATGAATATTGTAAATGCACAAACAGTAATATCTCCACATTGCACGGTGCAATTCTGAAATTTTTTGCTTTTTCCTGTTAATCCTAGCATGATAAAGAAGATTCAAAGAGAGTGAGATGCCAGCTCCTTTCATTCAGTCAGTAGCTTCAAACATTTCTGGACGTTTTTCAATGGCAAAAATCAATGAATATTGTAAATGCACAAACAGTAATATCTCCACATTGCAAGGTGCAATTCTGAAATTTTTAGCTTTTTCCTGTTAATCCTAGCATGATAAAGAAGATTCAAAGAGAGTGAGATGCCAGCTCCTTTCATTCAGTCAGTAGCTTCAAACATTTCTGGTATATGAAAAACATGTTTTTCAATGGCAAAAATCAATGAATATTGTAAATGCACAAACAGTAATATCTCCACATTGCACGGTGCAATTCTGAAATTTTTTGCTTTTTCCTGCTAATCCTAGCATGATAAAGAAGATTCAAAGAGATTGAGATGCCAGCTCCTTTCATTCAGTCAGTAGCTTCAAACATTTCTGGACGTTTTTCAATGGCAAAAATCAATGAATATTGTAAATGCACAAACAGTAATATCTCCACATTGCACGGTGCAATTCTGAAATTTTTAGCTTTTTCCTGTTAATCCTAGCATGATAAAGAAGATTCAAAGAGAGTGAGATGCCAGCTCCTTTCATTCAGTCAGTAGCTTCAAACATTTCTGGTATATGAAAAACATGTTTTTCAATGGCAAAAATCAATGAATATTGTAAATGCACAAACAGTAATATCTCCACATTGCACGGTGCAATTCTGAAATTTTTTGCTTTTTCCTGCTAATCCTAGCATGATAAAGAAGATTCAAAGAGAGTGAGATGCCAGCTCCTTTCATTCAGTCAGTAGCTTCAAACATTTCTGGACGTTTTTCAATGGCAAAAATCAATGAATATTGTAAATGCACAAACAGTAATATCTCCACATTGCAAGGTGCAATTCTGAAATTTTTTGCTTTTTCCTGCTAATCCTAGCATGATAAAGAAGATTCAAAGAGAGTGAGATGCCAGCTCCTTTCATTCAGTCAGTAGCTTCAAACATTTCTGGTATATGAAAAACATGTTTTTCAATGGCAAAAATCAATGAATATTGTAAATGCACAAACAGTAATATCTCCACATTGCACGGTGCAATTCTGAAATTTTTAGCTTTTTCCTGTTAATCCTAGCATGATAAAGAAGATTCAAAGAGAGTGAGATGCCAGCTCCTTTCATTCAGTCAGTAGCTTCAAACATTTCTGGTATATGAAAAACATGTTTTTCAATGGCAAAAATCAATGAATATTGTAAATGCACAAACAGTAATATCTCCACATTGCACGGTGCAATTCTGAAATTTTTTGCTTTTTCCTGCTAATCCTAGCATGATAAAGAAGATTCAAAGAGAGTGAGATGCCAGCTCCTTTCATTCAGTCAGTAGCTTCAAACATTTCTGGACGTTTTTCAATGGCAAAAATCAATGAATATTGTAAATGCACAAACAGTAATATCTCCACATTGCACGGTGCAATTCTGAAATTTTTAGCTTTTTCCTGTTAATCCTAGCATGATAAAGAAGATTCAAAGAGAGTGAGATGCCAGCTCCTTTCATTCAGTCAGTAGCTTCAAACATTTCTGGTATATGAAAAACATGTTTTTCAATGGCAAAAATCAATGAATATTGTAAATGCACAAACAGTAATATCTCCACATTGCAAGGTGCAATTCTGAAATTTTTTGCTTTTTCCTGCTAATCCTAGCATGATAAAGAAGATTCAAAGAGAGTGAGATGCCAGCTCCTTTCATTCAGTCAGTAGCTTCAAACATTTCTGGTATATGAAAAACATGTTTTTCAATGGCAAAAATCAATGAATATTGTAAATGCACAAACAGTAATATCTCCACATTGCACGGTGAAATTCTGAAATTTTTTGCTTTTTCCTGCTAATCCTAGCATGATAAAGAAGATTCAAAGAGAGTGAGATGCCAGCTCCTTTCATTCAGTCAGTAGCTTCAAACATTTCTGGACGTTTTTCAATGGCAAAAATCAATGAATATTGTAAATGCACAAAGAGTAATATCTCCACATTGCACGGTGCAATTCTGAAATTTTTAGCTTTTTCCTGTTAATCCTAGCATGATAAAGAAGATTCAAAGAGAGTGAGATGCCAGCTCCTTTCATTCAGTCAGTAGCTTCAAACATTTCTGGTATATGAAAAACATGTTTTTCAATGGCAAAAATCAATGAATATTGTAAATGCACAAACAGTAATATCTCCACATTGCAAGGTGCAATTCTGAAATTTTTTGCTTTTTCCTGCTAATCCTAGCATGATAAAGAAGATTCAAAGAGAGTGAGATGCCAGCTCCTTTCATTCAGTCAGTAGCTTCAAACATTTCTGGTATATGAAAAACATGTTTTTCAATGGCAAAAATCAATGAATATTGTAAATGCACAAACAGTAATATCTCCACATTGCAAGGTGCAATTCTGAAATTTTTAGCTTTTTCCTGTTAATCCTAGCATGATAAAGAAGATTCAAAGAGAGTGAGATGCCAGCTCCTTTCATTCAGTCAGTAGCTTCAAATATTTCTGGACGTTTTTCAATGGCAAAAATCAATGAATATTGTAAATGTACAAACAGTAATATCTCCACATTGCAAGGTGCAATTCTGAAATTTTTTGCTTTTTCCTGCTAATCCTAGCATGATAAAGAAGATTCAAAGAGAGTGAGATGCCAGCTCCTTTCATTCAGTCAGTAACTTCAAACATTTCTGGTATATGAAAAACATGTTTTTCAATGGCAAAAATCAATGAATATTGTAAATGCACAAACAGTAATATCTCCACATTGCAAGGTGCAATTCTGAAATTTTTAGCTTTTTCCTGCTAATCCTAGCATGATAAAGAAGATTCAAAGAGAGTGAGATGCCAGCTCCTTTCATTCAGTCAGTAGCTTCAAACATTTCTGGACGTTTTTCAATGGCAAAAATCAATGAATATTGTAAATGCACAAACAGTAATATCTCCACATTGCACGGTGCAATTCTGAAATTTTTAGCTTTTTCCTGTTAATCCTAGCATGATAAAGAAGATTCAAAGAGAGTGAGATGCCAGCTCCTTTCATTCAGTCAGTAGCTTCAAACATTTCTGGTATATGAAAAACATGTTTTTCAATGGCAAAAATCAATGAATATTGTAAATGCACAAACAGTAATATCTCCACATTGCAAGGTGCAATTCTGAAATTTTTTGCTTTTTCCTGTTAATCCTAGCATGATAAAGAAGATTCAAAGAGAGTGAGATGCCAGCTCCTTTCATTCAGTCAGTAGCTTCAAACATTTCTGGTATATGAAAAACATGTTTTTCAATGGCAAAAATCAATGAATATTGTAAATGCACAAACAGTAATATCTCCACATTGCAAGGTGCAATTCTGAAATTTTTAGCTTTTTCCTGTTAATCCTAGCATGATAAAGAAGATTCAAAGAGAGTGAGATGCCAGCTCCTTTCATTCAGTCAGTAGCTTCAAACATTTCTGGTATATGAAAAACATGTTTTTCAATGGCAAAAATCAATGAATATTGTAAATGCACAAACAGTAATATCTCCACATTGCAAGGTGCAATTCTGAAATTTTTTGCTTTTTCCTGCTAATCCTAGCATGATAAAGAAGATTCAAAGAGAGTGAGATGCCAGCTCCTTTCATTCAGTCAGTAGCTTCAAACATTTCTGGTATATGAAAAACATGTTTTTCAATGGCAAAAATCAATGAATATTGTAAATGCACAAACAGTAATATCTCCACATTGCACGGTGCAATTCTGAAATTTTTTGCTTTTTCCTGCTAATCCTAGCATGATAAAGAAGATTCAAAGAGAGTGAGATGCCAGCTCCTTTCATTCAGTCAGTAGCTTCAAACATTTCTGGACGTTTTTCAATGGCAAAAATCAATGAATATTGTAAATGCACAAACAGTAATATCTCCACATTGCACGGTGCAATTCTGAAATTTTTAGCTTTTTCCTGTTAATCCTAGCATGATAAAGAAGATTCAAAGAGAGTGAGATGCCAGCTCCTTTCATTCAGTCAGTAGCTTCAAACATTTCTGGTATATGAAAAACATGTTTTTCAATGGCAAAAATCAATGAATATTGTAAATGCACAAACAGTAATATCTCCACATTGCACGGTGCAATTCTGAAATTTTTAGCTTTTTCCTGTTAATCCTAGCATGATAAAGAAGATTCAAAGAGAGTGAGATGCCAGCTCCTTTCATTCAGTCAGTAGCTTCAAACATTTCTGGTATATGAAAAACATGTTTTTCAATGGCAAAAATCAATGAATATTGTAAATGCACAAACAGTAATATCTCCACATTGCAAGGTGCAATTCTGAAATTTTTTGCTTTTTCCTGCTAATCCTAGCATGATAAAGAAGATTCAAAGAGAGTGAGATGCCAGCTCCTTTCATTCAGTCAGTAGCTTCAAACATTTCTGGACGTTTTTCAATGGCAAAAATCAATGAATATTGTAAATGCACAAACAGTAATATCTCCACATTGCACGGTGCAATTCTGAAATTTTTAGCTTTTTCCTGTTAATCCTAGCATGATAAAGAAGATTCAAAGAGAGTGAGATGCCAGCTCCTTTCATTCAGTCAGTAGCTTCAAACATTTCTGGTATATGAAAAACATGTTTTTCAATGGCAAAAATCAATGAATATTGTAAATGCACAAACAGTAATATCTCCACATTGCACGGTGCAATTCTGAAATTTTTTGCTTTTTCCTGTTAATCCTAGCATGATAAAGAAGATTCAAAGAGAGTGAGATGCCAGCTCCTTTCATTCAGTCAGTAGCTTCAAACATTTCTGGTATATGAAAAACATGTTTTTCAATGGCAAAAATCAATGAATATTGTAAATGCACAAACAGTAATATCTCCACATTGCACGGTGCAATTCTGAAATTTTTAGCTTTTTCCTGTTAATCCTAGCATGATAAAGAAGATTCAAAGAGAGTGAGATGCCAGCTCCTTTCATTCAGTCAGTAGCTTCAAACATTTCTGGTATATGAAAAACATGTTTTTCAATGGCAAAAATCAATGAATATTGTAAATGCACAAACAGTAATATCTCCACATTGCACGGTGCAATTCTGAAATTTTTAGCTTTTTCCTGTTAATCCTAGCATGATAAAGAAGATTCAAAGAGAGTGAGATGCCAGCTCCTTTCATTCAGTCAGTAGCTTCAAACATTTCTGGTATATGAAAAACATGTTTTTCAATGGCAAAAATCAATGAATATTGTAAATGCACAAACAGTAATATCTCCACATTGCACGGTGCAATTCTGAAATTTTTAGCTTTTTCCTGTTAATACTAGCATGATAAAGAAGATTCAAAGAGAGTGAGATGCCAGCTCCTTTCATTCAGTCAGTAGCTTCAAACATTTCTGGACGTTTTTCAATGGCAAAAATCAATGAATATTGTAAATGCACAAACAGTAATATCTCCACATTGCAAGGTGCAATTCTGAAATTTTTTGCTTTTTCCTGCTAATCCTAGCATGATAAAGAAGATTCAAAGAGAGTGAGATGCCAGCTCCTTTCATTCAGTCAGTAGCTTCAAACATTTCTGGACGTTTTTCAATGGCAAAAATCAATGAATATTGTAAATGCACAAACAGTAATATCTCCACATTGCACGGTGCAATTCTGAAATTTTTTGCTTTTTCCTGCTAATCCTAGCATGATAAAGAAGATTCAAAGAGAGTGAGATGCCAGCTCCTTTCATTCAGTCAGTAGCTTCAAACATTTCTGGACGTTTTTCAATGGCAAAAATCAATGAATATTGTAAATGCACAAACAGTAATATCTCCACATTGCACGGTGCAATTCTGAAATTTTTAGCTTTTTCCTGTTAATACTAGCATGATAAAGAAGATTCAAAGAGAGTGAGATGCCAGCTCCTTTCATTCAGTCAGTAGCTTCATACATTTCTGGTATATGAAAAACATGTTTTTCAATGGCAAAAATCAATGAATATTGTAAATGCACAAACAGTAATATCTCCACATTGCACGGTGCAATTCTGAAATTTTTAGCTTTTTCCTGTTAATCCTAGCATGATAAAGAAGATTCAAAGAGAGTGAGATGCCAGCTCCTTTCATTCAGTCAGTAGCTTCAAACATTTCTGGTATATGAAAAACATGTTTTTCAATGGCAAAAATCAATGAATATTGTAAATGCACAAACAGTAATATCTCCACATTGCAAGGTGCAATTCTGAAATTTTTTGCTTTTTCCTGCTAATCCTAGCATGATAAAGAAGATTCAAAGAGAGTGAGATGCCAGCTCCTTTCATTCAGTCAGTAGCTTCAAACATTTCTGGTATATGAAAAACATGTTTTTCAATGGCAAAAATCAATGAATATTGTAAATGCACAAACAGTAATATCTCCACATTGCACGGTGCAATTCTGAAATTTTTTGCTTTTTCCTGCTAATCCTAGCATGATAAAGAAGATTCAAAGAGAGTGAGATGCCAGCTCCTTTCATTCAGTCAGTAGCTTCAAACATTTCTGGACGTTTTTCAATGGCAAAAATCAATGAATATTGTAAATGCACAAACAGTAATATCTCCACATTGCACGGTGCAATTCTGAAATTTTTAGCTTTTTCCTGTTAATCCTAGCATGATAAAGAAGATTCAAAGAGAGTGAGATGCCAGCTCCTTTCATTCAGTCAGTAGCTTCAAACATTTCTGGTATATGAAAAACATGTTTTTCAATGGCAAAAATCAATGAATATTGTAAATGCACAAACAGTAATATCTCCACATTGCAAGGTGCAATTCTGAAATTTTTTGCTTTTTCCTGCTAATCCTAGCATGATAAAGAAGATTCAAAGAGAGTGAGATGCCAGCTCCTTTCATTCAGTCAGTAGCTTCAAACATTTCTGGTATATGAAAAACATGTTTTTCAATGGCAAAAATCAATGAATATTGTAAATGCACAAACAGTAATATCTCCACATTGCAAGGTGCAATTCTGAAATTTTTAGCTTTTTCCTGTTAATCCTAGCATGATAAAGAAGATTCAAAGAGAGTGAGATGCCAGCTCCTTTCATTCAGTCAGTAGCTTCAAACATTTCTGGTATATGAAAAACATGTTTTTCAATGGCAAAAATCAATGAATATTGTAAATGCACAAACAGTAATATCTCCACATTGCAAGGTGCAATTCTGAAATTTTTTGCTTTTTCCTGCTAATCCTAGCATGATAAAGAAGATTCAAAGAGAGTGAGATGCCAGCTCCTTTCATTCAGTCAGTAGCTTCAAACATTTCTGGTATATGAAAAACATGTTTTTCAATGGCAAAAATCAATGAATATTGTAAATGCACAAACAGTAATATCTCCACATTGCACGGTGCAATTCTGAAATTTTTTGCTTTTTCCTGCTAATCCTAGCATGATAAAGAAGATTCAAAGAGAGTGAGATGCCAGCTCCTTTCATTCAGTCAGTAGCTTCAAACATTTCTGGTATATGAAAAACATGTTTTTCAATGGCAAAAATCAATGAATATTGTAAATGCACAAACAGTAATATCTCCACATTGCACGGTGCAATTCTGAAATTTTTTGCTTTTTCCTGCTAATCCTAGCATGATAAAGAAGATTCAAAGAGAGTGAGATGCCAGCTCCTTTCATTCAGTCAGTAGCTTCAAACATTTCTGGTATATGAAAAACATGTTTTTCAATGGCAAAAATCAATGAATATTGTAAATGCACAAACAGTAATATCTCCACATTGCACGGTGCAATTCTGAAATTTTTAGCTTTTTCCTGTTAATCCTAGCATGATAAAGAAGATTCAAAGAGAGTGAGATGCCAGCTCCTTTCATTCAGTCAGTAGCTTCAAACATTTCTGGTATATGAAAAACATGTTTTTCAATGGCAAAAATCAATGAATATTGTAAATGCACAAACAGTAATATCTCCACATTGCACGGTGCAATTCTGAAATTTTTAGCTTTTTCCTGTTAATCCTAGCATGATAAAGAAGATTCAAAGAGAGTGAGATGCCAGCTCCTTTCATTCAGTCAGTAGCTTCAAACATTTCTGGACGTTTTTCAATGGCAAAAATCAATGAATATTGTAAATGCACAAACAGTAATATCTCCACATTGCAAGGTGCAATTCTGAAATTTTTAGCTTTTTCCTGCTAATCCTAGCATGATAAAGAAGATTCAAAGAGAGTGAGATGCCAGCTCCTTTCATTCAGTCAGTAGCTTCAAACATTTCTGGTATATGAAAAACATGTTTTTCAATGGCAACAATCAATGAATATTGTAAATGCACAAACAGTAATATCTCCACATTGCAAGGTGCAATTCTGAAATTTTTAGCTTTTTCCTGTTAATCCTAGCATGATAAAGAAGATTCAAAGAGAGTGAGATGCCAGCTCCTTTCATTCAGTCAGTAGCTTCAAACATTTCTGGTATATGAAAAACATGTTTTTCAATGGCAAAAATCAATGAATATTGTAAATGCACAAACAGTAATATCTCCACATTGCAAGGTGCAATTCTGAAATTTTTTGCTTTTTCCTGCTAATCCTAGCATGATAAAGAAGATTCAAAGAGAGTGAGATGCCAGCTCCTTTCATTCAGTCAGTAGCTTCAAACATTTCTGGACGTTTTTCAATGGCAAAAATCAATGAATATTGTAAATGCACAAACAGTAATATCTCCACATTGCACGGTGCAATTCTGAAATTTTTAGCTTTTTCCTGTTAATCCTAGCATGATAAAGAAGATTCAAAGAGAGTGAGATGCCAGCTCCTTTCATTCAGTCAGTAGCTTCAAACATTTCTGGTATATGAAAAACATGTTTTTCAATGGCAAAAATCAATGAATATTGTAAATGCACAAACAGTAATATCTCCACATTGCACGGTGCAATTCTGAAATTTTTAGCTTTTTCCTGTTAATCCTAGCATGATAAAGAAGATTCAAAGAGAGTGAGATGCCAGCTCCTTTCATTCAGTCAGTAGCTTCAAACATTTCTGGTATATGAAAAACATGTTTTTCAATGGCAAAAATCAATGAATATTGTAAATGCACAAACAGTAATATCTCCACATTGCACGGTGCAATTCTGAAATTTTTTGCTTTTTCCTGCTAATCCTAGCATGATAAAGAAGATTCAAAGAGAGTGAGATGCCAGCTCCTTTCATTCAGTCAGTAGCTTCAAACATTTCTGGACGTTTTTCAATGGCAAAAATCAATGAATATTGTAAATGCACAAACAGTAATATCTCCACATTGCACGGTGCAATTCTGAAATTTTTAGCTTTTTCCTGTTAATCCTAGCATGATAAAGAAGATTCAAAGAGAGTGAGATGCCAGCTCCTTTCATTCAGTCAGTAGCTTCAAACATTTCTGGTATATGAAAAACATGTTTTTCAATGGCAAAAATCAATGAATATTGTAAATGCACAAACAGTAATATCTCCACATTGCAAGGTGCAATTCTGAAATTTTTTGCTTTTTCCTGCTAATCCTAGCATGATAAAGAAGATTCAAAGAGAGTGAGATGCCAGCTCCTTTCATTCAGTCAGTAGCTTCAAACATTTCTGGTATATGAAAAACATGTTTTTCAATGGCAAAAATCAATGAATATTGTAAATGCACAAACAGTAATATCTCCACATTGCAAGGTGCAATTCTGAAATTTTTAGCTTTTTCCTGTTAATCCTAGCATGATAAAGAAGATTCAAAGAGAGTGAGATGCCAGCTCCTTTCATTCAGTCAGTAGCTTCAAACATTTCTGGTATATGAAAAACATGTTTTTCAATGGCAAAAATCAATGAATATTGTAAATGCACAAACAGTAATATCTCCACATTGCAAGGTGCAATTCTGAAATTTTTTGCTTTTTCCTGCTAATCCTAGCATGATAAAGAAGATTCAAAGAGAGTGAGATGCCAGCTCCTTTCATTCAGTCAGTAGCTTCAAACATTTCTGGTATATGAAAAACATGTTTTTCAATGGCAAAAATCAATGAATATTGTAAATGCACAAACAGTAATATCTCCACATTGCACGGTGCAATTCTGAAATTTTTTGCTTTTTCCTGCTAATCCTAGCATGATAAAGAAGATTCAAAGAGAGTGAGATGCCAGCTCCTTTCATTCAGTCAGTAGCTTCAAACATTTCTGGTATATGAAAAACATGTTTTTCAATGGCAAAAATCAATGAATATTGTAAATGCACAAACAGTAATATCTCCACATTGCACGGTGCAATTCTGAAATTTTTTGCTTTTTCCTGCTAATCCTAGCATGATAAAGAAGATTCAAAGAGAGTGAGATGCCAGCTCCTTTCATTCAGTCAGTAGCTTCAAACATTTCTGGTATATGAAAAACATGTTTTTCAATGGCAAAAATCAATGAATATTGTAAATGCACAAACAGTAATATCTCCACATTGCACGGTGCAATTCTGAAATTTTTAGCTTTTTCCT
Source organism: Phyllobates terribilis (assembly GCF_046119375.1). Classification (NCBI taxonomy): domain Eukaryota; kingdom Metazoa; phylum Chordata; class Amphibia; order Anura; family Dendrobatidae; genus Phyllobates; species Phyllobates terribilis. Next base: position 36,344 of record NW_027368822.1, on the reverse strand, counting down.
GTTAATCCTAGCATGATAAAGAAGATTCAAAGAGAGTGAGATGCCAGCTCCTTTCATTCAGTCAGTAGCTTCAAACATTTCTGGTATATGAAAAACATGTTTTTCAATGGCAAAAATCAATGAATATTGTAAATGCACAAACAGTAATATCTCCACATTGCACGGTGCAATTCTGAAATTTTTAGCTTTTTCCTGTTAATCCTAGCATGATAAAGAAGATTCAAAGAGAGTGAGATGCCAGCTCCTTTCATTCAGTCAGTAGCTTCAAACATTTCTGGACGTTTTTCAATGGCAAAAATCAATGAATATTGTAAATGCACAAACAGTAATATCTCCACATTGCAAGGTGCAATTCTGAAATTTTTAGCTTTTTCCTGCTAATCCTAGCATGATAAAGAAGATTCAAAGAGAGTGAGATGCCAGCTCCTTTCATTCAGTCAGTAGCTTCAAACATTTCTGGTATATGAAAAACATGTTTTTCAATGGCAAAAATCAATGAATATTGTAAATGCACAAACAGTAATATCTCCACATTGCACGGTGCAATTCTGAAATTTTTAGCTTTTTCCTGTTAATCCTAGCATGATAAAGAAGATTCAAAGAGAGTGAGATGCCAGCTCCTTTCATTCAGTCAGTAGCTTCAAACATTTCTGGTATATGAAAAACATGTTTTTCAATGGCAAAAATCAATGAATATTGTAAATGCACAAACAGTAATATCTCCACATTGCAAGGTGCAATTCTGAAATTTTTTGCTTTTTCCTGCTAATCCTAGCATGATAAAGAAGATTCAAAGAGAGTGAGATGCCAGCTCCTTTCATTCAGTCAGTAGCTTCAAACATTTCTGGTATATGAAAAACATGTTTTTCAATGGCAAAAATCAATGAATATTGTAAATGCACAAACAGTAATATCTCCACATTGCAAGGTGCAATTCTGAAATTTTTAGCTTTTTCCTGTTAATCCTAGCATGATAAAGAAGATTCAAAGAGAGTGAGATGCCAGCTCCTTTCATTCAGTCAGTAGCTTCAAACATTTCTGGTATATGAAAAACATGTTTTTCAATGGCAAAAATCAATGAATATTGTAAATGCACAAACAGTAATATCTCCACATTGCAAGGTGCAATTCTGAAATTTTTTGCTTTTTCCTGCTAATCCTAGCATGATAAAGAAGATTCAAAGAGAGTGAGATGCCAGCTCCTTTCATTCAGTCAGTAGCTTCAAACATTTCTGGTATATGAAAAACATGTTTTTCAATGGCAAAAATCAATGAATATTGTAAATGCACAAACAGTAATATCTCCACATTGCACGGTGCAATTCTGAAATTTTTTGCTTTTTCCTGCTAATCCTAGCATGATAAAGAAGATTCAAAGAGAGTGAGATGCCAGCTCCTTTCATTCAGTCAGTAGCTTCAAACATTTCTGGTATATGAAAAACATGTTTTTCAATGGCAAAAATCAATGAATATTGTAAATGCACAAACAGTAATATCTCCACATTGCACGGTGCAATTCTGAAATTTTTTGCTTTTTCCTGCTAATCCTAGCATGATAAAGAAGATTCAAAGAGAGTGAGATGCCAGCTCCTTTCATTCAGTCAGTAGCTTCAAACATTTCTGGTATATGAAAAACATGTTTTTCAATGGCAAAAATCAATGAATATTGTAAATGCACAAACAGTAATATCTCCACATTGCACGGTGCAATTCTGAAATTTTTAGCTTTTTCCTGTTAATCCTAGCATGATAAAGAAGATTCAAAGAGAGTGAGATGCCAGCTCCTTTCATTCAGTCAGTAGCTTCAAACATTTCTGGTATATGAAAAACATGTTTTTCAATGGCAAAAATCAATGAATATTGTAAATGCACAAACAGTAATATCTCCACATTGCACGGTGCAATTCTGAAATTTTTAGCTTTTTCCTGTTAATCCTAGCATGATAAAGAAGATTCAAAGAGAGTGAGATGCCAGCTCCTTTCATTCAGTCAGTAGCTTCAAACATTTCTGGACGTTTTTCAATGGCAAAAATCAATGAATATTGTAAATGCACAAACAGTAATATCTCCACATTGCAAGGTGCAATTCTGAAATTTTTAGCTTTTTCCTGCTAATCCTAGCATGATAAAGAAGATTCAAAGAGAGTGAGATGCCAGCTCCTTTCATTCAGTCAGTAGCTTCAAACATTTCTGGTATATGAAAAACATGTTTTTCAATGGCAACAATCAATGAATATTGTAAATGCACAAACAGTAATATCTCCACATTGCAAGGTGCAATTCTGAAATTTTTTGCTTTTTCCTGCTAATCCTAGCATGATAAAGAAGATTCAAAGAGAGTGAGATGCCAGCTCCTTTCATTCAGTCAGTAGCTTCAAACATTTCTGGACGTTTTTCAATGGCAAAAATCAATGAATATTGTAAATGCACAAACAGTAATATCTCCACATTGCACGGTGCAATTCTGAAATTTTTAGCTTTTTCCTGTTAATCCTAGCATGATAAAGAAGATTCAAAGAGAGTGAGATGCCAGCTCCTTTCATTCAGTCAGTAGCTTCAAACATTTCTGGTATATGAAAAACATGTTTTTCAATGGCAAAAATCAATGAATATTGTAAATGCACAAACAGTAATATCTCCACATTGCACGGTGCAATTCTGAAATTTTTAGCTTTTTCCTGTTAATCCTAGCATGATAAAGAAGATTCAAAGAGAGTGAGATGCCAGCTCCTTTCATTCAGTCAGTAGCTTCAAACATTTCTGGTATATGAAAAACATGTTTTTCAATGGCAAAAATCAATGAATATTGTAAATGCACAAACAGTAATATCTCCACATTGCACGGTGCAATTCTGAAATTTTTTGCTTTTTCCTGCTAATCCTAGCATGATAAAGAAGATTCAAAGAGAGTGAGATGCCAGCTCCTTTCATTCAGTCAGTAGCTTCAAACATTTCTGGACGTTTTTCAATGGCAAAAATCAATGAATATTGTAAATGCACAAACAGTAATATCTCCACATTGCACGGTGCAATTCTGAAATTTTTAGCTTTTTCCTGTTAATCCTAGCATGATAAAGAAGATTCAAAGAGAGTGAGATGCCAGCTCCTTTCATTCAGTCAGTAGCTTCAAACATTTCTGGTATATGAAAAACATGTTTTTCAATGGCAAAAATCAATGAATATTGTAAATGCAGAAACAGTAATATCTCCACATTGCAAGGTGCAATTCTGAAATTTTTTGCTTTTTCCTGCTAATCCTAGCATGATAAAGAAGATTCAAAGAGAGTGAGATGCCAGCTCCTTTCATTCAGTCAGTAGCTTCAAACATTTCTGGTATATGAAAAACATGTTTTTCAATGGCAAAAATCAATGAATATTGTAAATGCACAAACAGTAATATCTCCACATTGCAAGGTGCAATTCTGAAATTTTTAGCTTTTTCCTGTTAATCCTAGCATGATAAAGAAGATTCAAAGAGAGTGAGATGCCAGCTCCTTTCATTCAGTCAGTAGCTTCAAACATTTCTGGTATATGAAAAACATGTTTTTCAATGGCAAAAATCAATGAATATTGTAAATGCACAAACAGTAATATCTCCACATTGCAAGGTGCAATTCTGAAATTTTTTGCTTTTTCCTGCTAATCCTAGCATGATAAAGAAGATTCAAAGAGAGTGAGATGCCAGCTCCTTTCATTCAGTCAGTAGCTTCAAACATTTCTGGTATATGAAAAACATGTTTTTCAATGGCAAAAATCAATGAATATTGTAAATGCACAAACAGTAATATCTCCACATTGCACGGTGCAATTCTGAAATTTTTTGCTTTTTCCTGCTAATCCTAGCATGATAAAGAAGATTCAAAGAGAGTGAGATGCCAGCTCCTTTCATTCAGTCAGTAGCTTCAAACATTTCTGGTATATGAAAAACATGTTTTTCAATGGCAAAAATCAATGAATATTGTAAATGCACAAACAGTAATATCTCCACATTGCACGGTGCAATTCTGAAATTTTTTGCTTTTTCCTGCTAATCCTAGCATGATAAAGAAGATTCAAAGAGAGTGAGATGCCAGCTCCTTTCATTCAGTCAGTAGCTTCAAACATTTCTGGTATATGAAAAACATGTTTTTCAATGGCAAAAATCAATGAATATTGTAAATGCACAAACAGTAATATCTCCACATTGCACGGTGCAATTCTGAAATTTTTAGCTTTTTCCTGTTAATCCTAGCATGATAAAGAAGATTCAAAGAGAGTGAGATGCCAGCTCCTTTCATTCAGTCAGTAGCTTCAAACATTTCTGGTATATGAAAAACATGTTTTTCAATGGCAAAAATCAATGAATATTGTAAATGCACAAACAGTAATATCTCCACATTGCACGGTGCAATTCTGAAATTTTTAGCTTTTTCCTGTTAATCCTAGCATGATAAAGAAGATTCAAAGAGAGTGAGATGCCAGCTCCTTTCATTCAGTCAGTAGCTTCAAACATTTCTGGACGTTTTTCAATGGCAAAAATCAATGAATATTGTAAATGCACAAACAGTAATATCTCCACATTGCAAGGTGCAATTCTGAAATTTTTAGCTTTTTCCTGCTAATCCTAGCATGATAAAGAAGATTCAAAGAGAGTGAGATGCCAGCTCCATTCATTCAGTCAGTAGCTTCAAACATTTCTGGTATATGAAAAACATGTTTTTCAATGGCAAAAATCAATGAATATTGTAAATGCACAAACAGTAATATCTCCACATTGCACGGTGCAATTCTGAAATTTTTAGCTTTTTCCTGTTAATCCTAGCATGATAAAGAAGATTCAAAGAGAGTGAGATGCCAGCTCCTTTCATTCAGTCAGTAGCTTCAAACATTTCTGGTATATGAAAAACATGTTTTTCAATGGCAAAAATCAATGAATATTGTAAATGCACAAACAGTAATATCTCCACATTGCAAGGTGCAATTCTGAAATTTTTTGCTTTTTCCTGCTAATCCTAGCATGATAAAGAAGATTCAAAGAGAGTGAGATGCCAGCTCCTTTCATTCAGTCAGTAGCTTCAAACATTTCTGGACGTTTTTCAATGGCAAAAATCAATGAATATTGTAAATGCACAAACAGTAATATCTCCACATTGCACGGTGCAATTCTGAAATTTTTAGCTTTTTCCTGTTAATCCTAGCATGATAAAGAAGATTCAAAGAGAGTGAGATGCCAGCTCCTTTCATTCAGTCAGTAGCTTCAAACATTTCTGGTATATGAAAAACATGTTTTTCAATGGCAAAAATCAATGAATATTGTAAATGCACAAACAGTAATATCTCCACATTGCACGGTGCAATTCTGAAATTTTTAGCTTTTTCCTGTTAATCCTAGCATGATAAAGAAGATTCAAAGAGAGTGAGATGCCAGCTCCTTTCATTCAGTCAGTAGCTTCAAACATTTCTGGTATATGAAAAACATGTTTTTCAATGGCAAAAATCAATGAATATTGTAAATGCACAAACAGTAATATCTCCACATTGCACGGTGCAATTCTGAAATTTTTAGCTTTTTCCTGTTAATCCTAGCATGATAAAGAAGATTCAAAGAGAGTGAGATGCCAGCTCCTTTCATTCAGTCAGTAGCTTCAAACATTTCTGGTATATGAAAAACATGTTTTTCAATGGCAAAAATCAATGAATATTGTAAATGCACAAACAGTAATATCTCCACATTGCACGGTGCAATTCTGAAATTTTTAGCTTTTTCCTGTTAATCCTAGCATGATAAAGAAGATTCAAAGAGAGTGAGATGCCAGCTCCTTTCATTCAGTCAGTAGCTTCAAACATTTCTGGACGTTTTTCAATGGCAAAAATCAATGAATATTGTAAAGGCACAAACAGTAATATCTCCACATTGCAAGGTGCAATTCTGAAATTTTTTGCTTTTTCCTGCTAATCCTAGCATGATAAAGAAGATTCAAAGAGAGTGAGATGCCAGCTCCTTTCATTCAGTCAGTAGCTTCAAACATTTCTGGACGTTTTTCAATGGCAAAAATCAATGAATATTGTAAATGCACAAACAGTAATATCTCCACATTGCACGGTGCAATTCTGAAATTTTTTGCTTTTTCCTGCTAATCCTAGCATGATAAAGAAGATTCAAAGAGAGTGAGATGCCAGCTCCTTTCATTCAGTCAGTAGCTTCAAACATTTCTGGACGTTTTTCAATGGCAAAAATCAATGAATATTGTAAATGCACAAACAGTAATATCTCCACATTGCACGGTGCAATTCTGAAATTTTTAGCTTTTTCCTGTTAATCCTAGCATGATAAAGAAGATTCAAAGAGAGTGAGATGCCAGCTCCTTTCATTCAGTCAGTAGCTTCAAACATTTCTGGTATATGAAAAACATGTTTTTCAATGGCAAAAATCAATGAATATTGTAAATGCACAAACAGTAATATCTCCACACTGCACGGTGCAATTCTGAAATTTTTAGCTTTTTCCTGTTAATCCTAGCATGATAAAGAAGATTCAAAGAGAGAGAGATGCCAGCTCCTTTCATTCAGTCAGTAGCTTCAAACATTTCTGGTATATGAAAAACATGTTTTTCAATGGCAAAAATCAATGAATATTGTAAATGCACAAACAGTAATATCTCCACATTGCAAGGTGCAATTCTGAAATTTTTTGCTTTTTCCTGCTAATCCTAGCATGATAAAGAAGATTCAAAGAGAGTGAGATGCCAGCTCCTTTCATTCAGTCAGTAGCTTCAAACATTTCTGGACGTTTTTCAATGGCAAAAATCAATGAATATTGTAAATGCACAAACAGTAATATCTCCACATTGCACGGTGCAATTCTGAAATTTTTTGCTTTTTCCTGTTAATCCTAGCATGATAAAGAAGATTCAAAGAGAGTGAGATGCCAGCTCCTTTCATTCAGTCAGTAGCTTCAAACATTTCTGGTATATGAAAAACATGTTTTTCAATGGCAAAAATCAATGAATATTGTAAATGCACAAACAGTAATATCTCCACATTGCAAGGTGCAATTCTGAAATTTTTTGCTTTTTCCTGCTAATCCTAGTATGATAAAGAAGATTCAAAGAGAGTGAGATGCCAGCTCCTTTCATTCAGTCAGTAGCTTCAAACATTTCTGGTATATGAAAAACATGTTTTTCAATGGCAAAAATCAATGAATATTGTAAATGCACAAACAGTAATATCTCCACATTGCAAGGTGCAATTCTGAAATTTTTAGCTTTTTCCTGTTAATCCTAGCATGATAAAGAAGATTCAAAGAGAGTGAGATGCCAGCTCCTTTCATTCAGTCAGTAGCTTCAAACATTTCTGGTATATGAAAAACATGTTTTTCAATGGCAAAAATCAATGAATATTGTAAATGCACAAACAGTAATATCTCCACATTGCAAGGTGCAATTCTGAAATTTTTTGCTTTTTCCTGCTAATCCTAGCATGATAAAGAAGATTCAAAGAGAGTGAGATGCCAGCTCCTTTCATTCAGTCAGTAGCTTCAAACATTTCTGGTATATGAAAAACATGTTTTTCAATGGCAAAAATCAATGAATATTGTAAATGCACAAACAGTAATATCTCCACATTGCACGGTGCAATTCTGAAATTTTTTGCTTTTTCCTGCTAATCCTAGCATGATAAAGAAGATTCAAAGAGAGTGAGATGCCAGCTCCTTTCATTCAGTCAGTAGCTTCAAACATTTCTGGTATATGAAAAACATGTTTTTCAATGGCAAAAATCAATGAATATTGTAAATGCACAAACAGTAATATCTCCACATTGCACGGTGCAATTCTGAAATTTTTTGCTTTTTCCTGCTAATCCTAGCATGATAAAGAAGATTCAAAGAGAGTGAGATGCCAGCTCCTTTCATTCAGTCAGTAGCTTCAAACATTTCTGGTATATGAAAAACATGTTTTTCAATGGCAAAAATCAATGAATATTGTAAATGCACAAACAGTAATATCTCCACATTGCACGGTGCAATTCTGAAATTTTTAGCTTTTTCCTGTTAATCCTAGCATGATAAAGAAGATTCAAAGAGAGTGAGATGCCAGCTCCTTTCATTCAGTCAGTAGCTTCAAACATTTCTGGTATATGAAAAACATGTTTTTCAATGGCAAAAATCAATGAATATTGTAAATGCACAAACAGTAATATCTCCACATTGCACGGTGCAATTCTGAAATTTTTAGCTTTTTCCTGTTAATCCTAGCATGATAAAGAAGATTCAAAGAGAGTGAGATGCCAGCTCCTTTCATTCAGTCAGTAGCTTCAAACATTTCTGGACGTTTTTCAATGGCAAAAATCAATGAATATTGTAAATGCACAAACAGTAATATCTCCACATTGCAAGGTGCAATTCTGAAATTTTTAGCTTTTTCCTGCTAATCCTAGCATGATAAAGAATATTCAAAGAGAGTGAGATGCCAGCTCCTTTCATTCAGTCAGTAGCTTCAAACATTTCTGGTATATGAAAAACATGTTTTTCAATGGCAAAAATCAATGAATATTGTAAATGCACAAACAGTAATATCTCCACATTGCACGGTGCAATTCTGAAATTTTTTGCTTTTTCCTGCTAATCCTAGCATGATAAAGAAGATTCAAAGAGAGTGAGATGCCAGCTCCTTTCATTCAGTCAGTAGCTTCAAACATTTCTGGTATATGAAAAACATGTTTTTCAATGGCAAAAATCAATGAATATTGTAAATGCACAAACAGTAATATCTCCACATTGCACGGTGCAATTCTGAAATTTTTTGCTTTTTCCTGTTAATCCTAGCATGATAAAGAAGATTCAAAGAGAGTGAGATGCCAGCTCCTTTCATTCAGTCAGTAGCTTCAAACATTTCTGGACGTTTTTCAATAGCAAAAATCAATGAATATTGTAAATGCACAAACAGTAATATCTCCACATTGCAAGGTGCAATTCTGAAATTTTTAGCTTTTTCCTGTTAATCCTAGCATGATAGAGAAGATTCAAAGAGAGTGAGATGCCAGCTCCTTTCATTCAGTCAGTAGCTTCAAACATTTCTGGTATATGAAAAACATGTTTTTCAATGGCAAAAATCAATGAATATTGTAAATGCACAAACAGTAATATCTCCACATTGCACGGTGCAATTCTGAAATTTTTTGCTTTTTCCTGCTAATCCTAGCATGATAAAGAAGATTCAAAGAGAGTGAGATGCCAGCTCCTTTCATTCAGTCAGTAGCTTCAAACATTTCTGGTATATGAAAAACATGTTTTTCAATGGCAAAAATCAATGAATATTGTAAATGCACAAACAGTAATATCTCCACATTGCACGGTGCAATTCTGAAATTTTTTGCTTTTTCCTGCTAATCCTAGCATGATAAAGAAGATTCAAAGAGAGTGAGATGCCAGCTCCTTTCATTAAGTCAGTAGCTTCAAACATTTCTGGTATATGAAAAACATGTTTTTCAATGGCAAAAATCAATGAATATTGTAAATGCACAAACAGTAATATCTCCACATTGCAAGGTGCAATTCTGAAATTTTTTGCTTTTTCCTGCTAATCCTAGCATGATAAAGAAGATTCAAAGAGAGTGAGATGCCAGCTCCTTTCATTCAGTCAGTAGCTTCAAACATTTCTGGTATATGAAAAACATGTTTTTCAATGGCAAAAATCAATGAATATTGTAAATGCACAAACAGTAATATCTCCACATTGCAAGGTGCAATTCTGAAATTTTTAGCTTTTTCCTGTTAATCCTAGCATGATAAAGAAGATTCAAAGAGAGTGAGATGCCAGCTCCTTTCATTCAGTCAGTAGCTTCAAACATTTCTGGTATATGAAAAACATGTTTTTCAATGGCAAAAATCAATGAATATTGTAAATGCACAAACAGTAATATCTCCACATTGCAAGGTGCAATTCTGAAATTTTTAGCTTTTTCCTGTTAATCCTAGCATGATAAAGAAGATTCAAAGAGAGTGAGATGCCAGCTCCTTTCATTCAGTCAGTAGCTTCAAACATTTCTGGTATATGAAAAACATGTTTTTCAATGGCAAAAATCAATGAATATTGTAAATGCACAAACAGTAATATCTCCACATTGCAAGGTGCAATTCTGAAATTTTTAGCTTTTTCCTGCTAATCCTAGCATGATAAAGAAGATTCAAAGAGAGTGAGATGCCAGCTCCTTTCATTCAGTCAGTAGCTTCAAACATTTCTGGTATATGAAAAACATGTTTTTCAATGGCAAAAATCAATGAATATTGTAAATGCACAAACAGTAATATCTCCACATTGCACGGTGCAATTCTGAAATTTTTTGCTTTTTCCTGCTAATCCTAGCATGATAAAGAAGATTCAAAGAGAGTGAGATGCCAGCTCCTTTCATTCAGTCAGTAGCTTCAAACATTTCTGGACGTTTTTCAATGGCAAAAATCAATGAATATTGTAAATGCACAAACAGTAATATCTCCACATTGCAAGGTGCAATTCTGAAATTTTTTGCTTTTTCCTGCTAATCCTAGCATGATAAAGAAGATTCAAAGAGAGTGAGATGCCAGCTCCTTTCATTCAGTCAGTAGCTTCAAACATTTCTGGTATATGAAAAACATGTTTTTCAATGGCAAAAATCAATGAATATTGTAAATGCACAAACAGTAATATCTCCACATTGCACGGTGCAATTCTGAAATTTTTAGCTTTTTCCTGTTAATCCTAGCATGATAAAGAAGATTCAAAGAGAGTGAGATGCCAGCTCCTTTCATTCAGTCAGTAGCTTCAAACATTTCTGGTATATGAAAAACATGTTTTTCAATGGCAAAAATCAATGAATATTGTAAATGCACAAACAGTAATATCTCCACATTGCAAGGTGCAATTCTGAAATTTTTAGCTTTTTCCTGTTAATCCTAGCATGATAAAGAAGATTCAAAGAGAGTGAGATGCCAGCTCCTTTCATTCAGTCAGTAGCTTCAAACATTTCTGGACGTTTTTCAATGGCAAAAATCAATGAATATTGTAAATGCACAAACAGTAATATCTCCACATTGCACGGTGCAATTCTGAAATTTTTAGCTTTTTCCTGTTAATCCTAGCATGATAAAGAAGATTCAAAGAGAGTGAGATGCCAGCTCCTTTCATTCAGTCAGTAGCTTCAAACATTTCTGGTATATGAAAAACATGTTTTTCAATGGCAAAAATCAATGAATATTGTAAATGCACAAACAGTAATATCTCCACATTGCAAGGTGCAATTCTGAAATTTTTTGCTTTTTCCTGTTAATCCTAGCATGATAAAGAAGATTCAAAGAGAGTGAGATGCCAGCTCCTTTCATTCAGTCAGTAGCTTCAAACATTTCTGGTATATGAAAAACATGTTTTTCAATGGCAAAAATCAATGAATATTGTAAATGCACAAACAGTAATATCTCCACATTGCAAGGTGCAATTCTGAAATTTTTAGCTTTTTCCTGTTAATCCTAGCATGATAAAGAAGATTCAAAGAGAGTGAGATGCCAGCTCCTTTCATTCAGTCAGTAGCTTCAAACATTTCTGGACGTTTTTCAATGGCAAAAATCAATGAATATTGTAAATGCACAAACAGTAATATCTCCACATTGCACGGTGCAATTCTGAAATTTTTAGCTTTTTCCTGTTAATCCTAGCATGATAAAGAAGATTCAAAGAGAGTGAGATGCCAGCTCCTTTCATTCAGTCAGTAGCTTCAAACATTTCTGGTATATGAAAAACATGTTTTTCAATGGCAAAAATCAATGAATATTGTAAATGCACAAACAGTAATATCTCCACATTGCAAGGTGCAATTCTGAAATTTTTTGCTTTTTCCTGTTAATCCTAGCATGATAAAGAAGATTCAAAGAGAGTGAGATGCCAGCTCCTTTCATTCAGTCAGTAGCTTCAAACATTTCTGGTATATGAAAAACATGTTTTTCAATGGCAAAAATCAATGAATATTGTAAATGCACAAACAGTAATATCTCCACATTGCACGGTGCAATTCTGAAATTTTTTGCTTTTTCCTGTTAATCCTAGCATGATAAAGAAGATTCAAAGAGAGTGAGATGCCAGCTCCTTTCATTCAGTCAGTAGCTTCAAACATTTCTGGACGTTTTTCAATGGCAAAAATCAATGAATATTGTAAATGCACAAACAGTAATATCTCCACATTGCAAGGTGCAATTCTGAAATTTTTAGCTTTTTCCTGTTAATCCTAGCATGATAAAGAAGATTCAAAGAGAGTGAGATGCCAGCTCCTTTCATTCAGTCAGTAGCTTCAAACATTTCTGGTATATGAAAAACATGTTTTTCAATGGCAAAAATCAATGAATATTGTAAATGCACAAACAGTAATATCTCCACATTGCACGGTGCAATTCTGAAATTTTTTGCTTTTTCCTGCTAATCCTAGCATGATAAAGAAGATTCAAAGAGAGTGAGATGCCAGCTCCTTTCATTCAGTCAGTAGCTTCAAACATTTCTGGACGTTTTTCAATGGCAAAAATCAATGAATATTGTAAATGCACAAACAGTAATATCTCCACATTGCACGGTGCAATTCTGAAATTTTTAGCTTTTTCCTGTTAATCCTAGCATGATAAAGAAGATTCAAAGAGAGTGAGATGCCAGCTCCTTTCATTCAGTCAGTAGCTTCAAACATTTCTGGTATATGAAAAACATGTTTTTCAATGGCAAAAATCAATGAATATTGTAAATGCACAAACAGTAATATCTCCACATTGCAAGGTGCAATTCTGAAATTTTTAGCTTTTTCCTGTTAATCCTAGCATGATAAAGAAGATTCAAAGAGAGTGAGATGCCAGCTCCTTTCATTCAGTCAGTAGCTTCAAACATTTCTGGACGTTTTTCAATGGCAAAAATCAATGAATATTGTAAATGCACAAACAGTAATATCTCCACATTGCAAGGTGCAATTCTGAAATTTTTAGCTTTTTCCTGTTAATCCTAGCATGATAAAGAAGATTCAAAGAGAGTGAGATGCCAGCTCCTTTCATTCAGTCAGTAGCTTCAAACATTTCTGGTATATGAAAAACATGTTTTTCAATGGCAAAAATCAATGAATATTGTAAATGCACAAACAGTAATATCTCCACATTGCACGGTGCAATTCTGAAATTTTTTGCTTTTTCCTGTTAATCCTAGCATGATAAAGAAGATTCAAAGAGAGTGAGATGCCAGCTCCTTTCATTCAGTCAGTAGCTTCAAACATTTCTGGACGTTTTTCAATGGCAAAAATCAATGAATATTGTAAATGCACAAACAGTAATATCTCCACATTGCAAGGTGCAATTCTGAAATTTTTAGCTTTTTCCTGTTAATCCTAGCATGATAAAGAAGATTCAAAGAGAGTGAGATGCCAGCTCCTTTCATTCAGTCAGTAGCTTCAAACATTTCTGGTATATGAAAAACATGTTTTTCAATGGCAAAAATCAATGAATATTGTAAATGCACAAACAGTAATATCTCCACATTGCACGGTGCAATTCTGAAATTTTTAGCTTTTTCCTGTTAATCCTAGCATGATAAAGAAGATTCAAAGAGAGTGAGATGCCAGCTCCTTTCATTCAGTCAGTAGCTTCAAACATTTCTGGTATATGAAAAACATGTTTTTCAATGGCAAAAATCAATGAATATTGTAAATGCACAAACAGTAATATCTCCACATTGCAAGGTGCAATTCTGAAATTTTTAGCTTTTTCCTGTTAATCCTAGCATGATAAAGAAGATTCAAAGAGAGTGAGATGCCAGCTCCTTTCATTCAGTCAGTAGCTTCAAACATTTCTGGACGTTTTTCAATGGCAAAAATCAATGAATATTGTAAATGCACAAACAGTAATATCTCCACATTGCACGGTGCAATTCTGAAATTTTTAGCTTTTTCCTGTTAATCCTAGCATGATAAAGAAGATTCAAAGAGAGTGAGATGCCAGCTCCTTTCATTCAGTCAGTAGCTTCAAACATTTCTGGTATATGAAAAACATGTTTTTCAATGGCAAAAATCAATGAATATTGTAAATGCACAAACAGTAATATCTCCACATTGCAAGGTGCAATTCTGAAATTTTTTGCTTTTTCCTGTTAATCCTAGCATGATAAAGAAGATTCAAAGAGAGTGAGATGCCAGCTCCTTTCATTCAGTCAGTAGCTTCAAACATTTCTGGTATATGAAAAACATGTTTTTCAATGGCAAAAATCAATGAATATTGTAAATGCACAAACAGTAATATCTCCACATTGCAAGGTGCAATTCTGAAATTTTTAGCTTTTTCCTGTTAATCCTAGCATGATAAAGAAGATTCAAAGAGAGTGAGATGCCAGCTCCTTTCATTCAGTCAGTAGCTTCAAACATTTCTGGACGTTTTTCAATGGCAAAAATCAATGAATATTGTAAATGCACAAACAGTAATATCTCCACATTGCACGGTGCAATTCTGAAATTTTTAGCTTTTTCCTGTTAATCCTAGCATGATAAAGAAGATTCAAAGAGAGTGAGATGCCAGCTCCTTTCATTCAGTCAGTAGCTTCAAACATTTCTGGTATATGAAAAACATGTTTTTCAATGGCAAAAATCAATGAATATTGTAAATGCACAAACAGTAATATCTCCACATTGCAAGGTGCAATTCTGAAATTTTTTGCTTTTTCCTGTTAATCCTAGCATGATAAAGAAGATTCAAAGAGAGTGAGATGCCAGCTCCTTTCATTCAGTCAGTAGCTTCAAACATTTCTGGTATATGAAAAACATGTTTTTCAATGGCAAAAATCAATGAATATTGTAAATGCACAAACAGTAATATCTCCACATTGCACGGTGCAATTCTGAAATTTTTTGCTTTTTCCTGTTAATCCTAGCATGATAAAGAAGATTCAAAGAGAGTGAGATGCCAGCTCCTTTCATTCAGTCAGTAGCTTCAAACATTTCTGGACGTTTTTCAATGGCAAAAATCAATGAATATTGTAAATGCACAAACAGTAATATCTCCACATTGCAAGGTGCAATTCTGAAATTTTTAGCTTTTTCCTGTTAATCCTAGCATGATAAAGAAGATTCAAAGAGAGTGAGATGCCAGCTCCTTTCATTCAGTCAGTAGCTTCAAACATTTCTGGTATATGAAAAACATGTTTTTCAATGGCAAAAATCAATGAATATTGTAAATGCACAAACAGTAATATCTCCACATTGCACGGTGCAATTCTGAAATTTTTTGCTTTTTCCTGCTAATCCTAGCATGATAAAGAAGATTCAAAGAGAGTGAGATGCCAGCTCCTTTCATTCAGTCAGTAGCTTCAAACATTTCTGGACGTTTTTCAATGGCAAAAATCAATGAATATTGTAAATGCACAAACAGTAATATCTCCACATTGCACGGTGCAATTCTGAAATTTTTAGCTTTTTCCTGTTAATCCTAGCATGATAAAGAAGATTCAAAGAGAGTGAGATGCCAGCTCCTTTCATTCAGTCAGTAGCTTCAAACATTTCTGGTATATGAAAAACATGTTTTTCAATGGCAAAAATCAATGAATATTGTAAATGCACAAACAGTAATATCTCCACATTGCAAGGTGCAATTCTGAAATTTTTAGCTTTTTCCTGTTAATCCTAGCATGATAAAGAAGATTCAAAGAGAGTGAGATGCCAGCTCCTTTCATTCAGTCAGTAGCTTCAAACATTTCTGGACGTTTTTCAATGGCAAAAATCAATGAATATTGTAAATGCACAAACAGTAATATCTCCACATTGCAAGGTGCAATTCTGAAATTTTTAGCTTTTTCCTGTTAATCCTAGCATGATAAAGAAGATTCAAAGAGAGTGAGATGCCAGCTCCTTTCATTCAGTCAGTAGCTTCAAACATTTCTGGTATATGAAAAACATGTTTTTCAATGGCAAAAATCAATGAATATTGTAAATGCACAAACAGTAATATCTCCACATTGCACGGTGCAATTCTGAAATTTTTTGCTTTTTCCTGTTAATCCTAGCATGATAAAGAAGATTCAAAGAGAGTGAGATGCCAGCTCCTTTCATTCAGTCAGTAGCTTCAAACATTTCTGGTATATGAAAAACATGTTTTTCAATGGCAAAAATCAATGAATATTGTAAATGCACAAACAGTAATATCTCCACATTGCACGGTGCAATTCTGAAATTTTTTGCTTTTTCCTGTTAATGCTAGCATGATAAAGAAGATTCAAAGAGAGTGAGATGCCAGCTCCTTTCATTCAGTCAGTAGCTTCAAACATTTCTGGACGTTTTTCAATGGCAAAAATCAATGAATATTGTAAATGCACAAACAGTAATATCTCCACATTGCAAGGTGCAATTCTGAAATTTTTAGCTTTTTCCTGTTAATCCTAGCATGATAAAGAAGATTCAAAGAGAGTGAGATGCCAGCTCCTTTCATTCAGTCAGTAGCTTCAAACATTTCTGGTATATGAAAAACATGTTTTTCAATGGCAAAAATCAATGAATATTGTAAATGCACAAACAGTAATATCTCCACATTGCACGGTGCAATTCTGAAATTTTTTGCTTTTTCCTGCTAATCCTAGCATGATAAAGAAGATTCAAAGAGAGTGAGATGCCAGCTCCTTTCATTCAGTCAGTAGCTTCAAACATTTCTGGACGTTTTTCAATGGCAAAAATCAATGAATATTGTAAATGCACAAACAGTAATATCTCCACATTGCACGGTGCAATTCTGAAATTTTTAGCTTTTTCCTGTTAATCCTAGCATGATAAAGAAGATTCAAAGAGAGTGAGATGCCAGCTCCTTTCATTCAGTCAGTAGCTTCAAACATTTCTGGTATATGAAAAACATGTTTTTCAATGGCAAAAATCAATGAATATTGTAAATGCACAAACAGTAATATCTCCACATTGCAAGGTGCAATTCTGAAATTTTTAGCTTTTTCCTGTTAATCCTAGCATGATAAAGAAGATTCAAAGAGAGTGAGATGCCAGCTCCTTTCATTCAGTCAGTAGCTTCAAACATTTCTGGACGTTTTTCAATGGCAAAAATCAATGAATATTGTAAATGCACAAACAGTAATATCTCCACATTGCAAGGTGCAATTCTGAAATTTTTAGCTTTTTCCTGTTAATCCTAGCATGATAAAGAAGATTCAAAGAGAGTGAGATGCCAGCTCCTTTCATTCAGTCAGTAGCTTCAAACATTTCTGGTATATGAAAAACATGTTTTTCAATGGCAAAAATCAATGAATATTGTAAATGCACAAACAGTAATATCTCCACATTGCACGGTGCAATTCTGAAATTTTTTGCTTTTTCCTGTTAATCCTAGCATGATAAAGAAGATTCAAAGAGAGTGAGATGCCAGCTCCTTTCATTCAGTCAGTAGCTTCAAACATTTCTGGACGTTTTTCAATGGCAAAAATCAATGAATATTGTAAATGCACAAACAGTAATATCTCCACATTGCAAGGTGCAATTCTGAAATTTTTAGCTTTTTCCTGTTAATCCTAGCATGATAAAGAAGATTCAAAGAGAGTGAGATGCCAGCTCCTTTCATTCAGTCAGTAGCTTCAAACATTTCTGGTATATGAAAAACATGTTTTTCAATGGCAAAAATCAATGAATATTGTAAATGCACAAACAGTAATATCTCCACATTGCACGGTGCAATTCTGAAATTTTTTGCTTTTTCCTGCTAATCCTAGCATGATAAAGAAGATTCAAAGAGAGTGAGATGCCAGCTCCTTTCATTCAGTCAGTAGCTTCAAACATTTCTGGACGTTTTTCAATGGCAAAAATCAATGAATATTGTAAATGCACAAACAGTAATATCTCCACATTGCACGGTGCAATTCTGAAATTTTTAGCTTTTTCCTGTTAATCCTAGCATGATAAAGAAGATTCAAAGAGAGTGAGATGCCAGCTCCTTTCATTCAGTCAGTAGCTTCAAACATTTCTGGTATATGAAAAACATGTTTTTCAGGGGCAAAAATCAATGAATATTGTAAATGCACAAACAGTAATATCTCCACATTGCAAGGTGCAATTCTGAAATTTTTAGCTTTTTCCTGTTAATCCTAGCATGATAAAGAAGATTCAAAGAGAGTGAGATGCCAGCTCCTTTCATTCAGTCAGTAGCTTCAAACATTTCTGGTATATGAAAAACATGTTTTTCAATGGCAAAAATCAATGAATATTGTAAATGCACAAACAGTAATATCTCCACATTGCAAGGTGCAATTCTGAAATTTTTAGCTTTTTCCTGCTAATCCTAGCATGATAAAGAAGATTCAAAGAGAGTGAGATGCCAGCTCCTTTCATTCAGTCAGTAGCTTCAAACATTTCTGGTATATGAAAAACATGTTTTTCAATGGCAAAAATCAATGAATATTGTAAATGCACAAACAGTAATATCTCCACATTGCACGGTGCAATTCTGAAATTTTTTGCTTTTTCCTGTTAATCCTAGCATGATAAAGAAGATTCAAAGAGAGTGAGATGCCAGCTCCTTTCATTCAGTCAGTAGCTTCAAACATTTCTGGACGTTTTTCAATGGCAAAAATCAATGAATATTGTAAATGCACAAACAGTAATATTTCCACATTGCAAGGTGCAATTCTGAAATTTTTAGCTTTTTCCTGTTAATCCTAGCATGATAAAGAAGATTCAAAGAGAGTGAGATGCCAGCTCCTTTCATTCAGTCAGTAGCTTCAAACATTTCTGGTATATGAAAAACATGTTTTTCAATGGCAAAAATCAATGAATATTGTAAATGCACAAACAGTAATATCTCCACATTGCACGGTGCAATTCTGAAATTTTTTGCTTTTTCCTGCTAATCCTAGCATGATAAAGAAGATTCAAAGAGAGTGAGATGCCAGCTCCTTTCATTCAGTCAGTAGCTTCAAACATTTCTGGACGTTTTTCAATGGCAAAAATCAATGAATATTGTAAATGCACAAACAGTAATATCTCCACATTGCACGGTGCAATTCTGAAATTTTTAGCTTTTTCCTGTTAATCCTAGCATGATAAAGAAGATTCAAAGAGAGTGAGATGCCAGCTCCTTTCATTCAGTCAGTAGCTTCAAACATTTCTGGTATATGAAAAACATGTTTTTCAATGGCAAAAATCAATGAATATTGTAAATGCACAAACAGTAATATCTCCACATTGCACGGTGCAATTCTGAAATTTTTTGCTTTTTCCTGCTAATCCTAGCATGATAAAGAAGATTCAAAGAGAGTGAGATGCCAGCTCCTTTCATTCAGTCAGTAGCTTCAAACATTTCTGGACGTTTTTCAATGGCAAAAATCAATGAATATTGTAAATGCACAAACAGTAATATCTCCACATTGCAAGGTGCAATTCTGAAATTTTTTGCTTTTTCCTGCTAATCCTAGCATGATAAAGAAGATTCAAAGAGAGTGAGATGCCAGCTCCTTTCATTCAGTCAGTAGCTTCAAACATTTCTGGTATATGAAAAACATGTTTTTCAATGGCAAAAATCAATGAATATTGTAAATGCACAAACAGTAATATCTCCACATTGCACGGTGCAATTCTGAAATTTTTAGCTTTTTCCTGTTAATCCTAGCATGATAAAGAAGATTCAAAGAGAGTGAGATGCCAGCTCCTTTCATTCAGTCAGTAGCTTCAAACATTTCTGGACGTTTTTCAATGGCAAAAATCAATGAATATTGTAAATGCACAAACAGTAATATCTCCACATTGCACGGTGCAATTCTGAAATTTTTAGCTTTTTCCTGTTAATCCTAGCATGATAAAGAAGATTCAAAGAGAGTGAGATGCCAGCTCCTTTCATTCAGTCAGTAGCTTCAAACATTTCTGGTATATGAAAAACATGTTTTTCAATGGCAAAAATCAATGAATATTGTAAATGCACAAACAGTAATATCTCCACATTGCAAGGTGCAATTCTGAAATTTTTTGCTTTTTCCTGCTAATCCTAGCATGATAAAGAAGATTCAAAGAGAGTGAGATGCCAGCTCCTTTCACTCAGTCAGTAGCTTCAAACATTTCTGGTATATGAAAAACATGTTTTTCAATGGCAAAAATCAATGAATATTGTAAATGCACAAACAGTAATATCTCCACATTGCACGGTGAAATTCTGAAATTTTTTGCTTTTTCCTGCTAATCCTAGCATGATAAAGAAGATTCAAAGAGAGTGAGATGCCAGCTCCTTTCATTCAGTCAGTAGCTTCAAACATTTCTGGACGTTTTTCAATGGCAAAAATCAATGAATATTGTAAATGCACAAACAGTAATATCTCCACATTGCACGGTGCAATTCTGAAATTTTTAGCTTTTTCCTGTTAATCCTAGCATGATAAAGAAGATTCAAAGAGAGTGAGATGCCAGCTCCTTTCATTCAGTCAGTAGCTTCAAACATTTCTGGTATATGAAAAACATGTTTTTCAATGGCAAAAATCAATGAATATTGTAAATGCACAAACAGTAATATCTCCACATTGCAAGGTGCAATTCTGAAATTTTTTGCTTTTTCCTGCTAATCCTAGCATGATAAAGAAGATTCAAAGAGAGTGAGATGCCAGCTCCTTTCATTCAGTCAGTAGCTTCAAACATTTCTGGTATATGAAAAACATGTTTTTCAATGGCAAAAATCAATGAATATTGTAAATGCACAAACAGTAATATCTCCACATTGCACGGTGCAATTCTGAAATTTTTTGCTTTTTCCTGCTAATCCTAGCATGATAAAGAAGATTCAAAGAGAGTGAGATGCCAGCTCCTTTCATTCAGTCAGTAGCTTCAAACATTTCTGGACGTTTTTCAATGGCAAAAATCAATGAATATTGTAAATGCACAAACAGTAATATCTCCACATTGCACGGTGCAATTCTGAAATTTTTAGCTTTTTCCTGTTAATCCTAGCATGATAAAGAAGATTCAAAGAGAGTGAGATGCCAGCTCCTTTCATTCAGTCAGTAGCTTCAAACATTTCTGGTATATGAAAAACATGTTTTTCAATGGCAAAAATCAATGAATATTGTAAATGCACAAACAGTAATATCTCCACATTGCAAGGTGCAATTCTGAAATTTTTTGCTTTTTCCTGCTAATCCTAGCATGATAAAGAAGATTCAAAGAGAGTGAGATGCCAGCTCCTTTCATTCAGTCAGTAGCTTCAAACATTTCTGGTATATGAAAAACATGTTTTTCAATGGCAAAAATCAATGAATATTGTAAATGCACAAACAGTAATATCTCCACATTGCAAGGTGCAATTCTGAAATTTTTAGCTTTTTCCTGTTAATCCTAGCATGATAAAGAAGATTCAAAGAGAGTGAGATGCCAGCTCCTTTCATTCAGTCAGTAGCTTCAAACATTTCTGGTATATGAAAAACATGTTTTTCAATGGCAAAAATCAATGAATATTGTAAATGCACAAACAGTAATATCTCCACATTGCAAGGTGCAATTATGAAATTTTTTGCTTTTTCCTGCTAATCCTAGCATGATAAAGAAGATTCAAAGAGAGTGAGATGCCAGCTCCTTTCATTCAGTCAGTAGCTTCAAACATTTCTGGTATATGAAAAACATGTTTTTCAATGGCAAAAATCAATGAATATTGTAAATGCACAAACAGTAATATCTCCACATTGCACGGTGCAATTCTGAAATTTTTTGCTTTTTCCTGCTAATCCTAGCATGATAAAGAAGATTCAAAGAGAGTGAGATGCCAGCTCCTTTCATTCAGTCAGTAGCTTCAAACATTTCTGGTATATGAAAAACATGTTTTTCAATGGCAAAAATCAATGAATATTGTAAATGCACAAACAGTAATATCTCCACATTGCACGGTGCAATTCTGAAATTTTTTGCTTTTTCCTGCTAATCCTAGCATGATAAAGAAGATTCAAAGAGAGTGAGATGCCAGCTCCTTTCATTCAGTCAGTAGCTTCAAACATTTCTGGTATATGAAAAACATGTTTTTCAATGGCAAAAATCAATGAATATTGTAAATGCACAAACAGTAATATCTCCACATTGCACCGTGCAATTCTGAAATTTTTAGCTTTTTCCTGTTAATCCTAGCATGATAAAGAAGATTCAAAGAGAGTGAGATGCCAGCTCCTTTCATTCAGTCAGTAGCTTCAAACATTTCTGGTATATGAAAAACATGTTTTTCAATGGCAAAAATCAATGAATATTGTAAATGCACAAACAGTAATATCTCCACATTGCACGGTGCAATTCTGAAATTTTTAGCTTTTTCCTGTTAATCCTAGCATGATAAAGAAGATTCAAAGAGAGTGAGATGCCAGCTCCTTTCATTCAGTCAGTAGCTTCAAACATTTCTGGAAATAAAAACATGTTTTTCAATGGCAAAAATCAATGAATATTGTAAATGCACAAACAGTAATATCTCCACATTGCAAGGTGCAATTCTGAAATTTTTAGCTTTTTCCTGCTAATCCTAGCATGATAAAGAAGATTCAAAGAGAGTGAGATGCCAGCTCCTTTCATTCAGTCAGTAGCTTCAAACATTTCTGGTATATGAAAAACATGTTTTTCAATGGCAAAAATCAATGAATATTGTAAATGCACAAACAGTAATATCTCCACATTGCACGGTGCAATTCTGAAATTTTTAGCTTTTTCCTGTTAATCCTAGCATGATAAAGAAGATTCAAAGAGAGTGAGATGCCAGCTCCTTTCATTCAGTCAGTAGCTTCAAACATTTCTGGTATATGAAAAACATGTTTTTCAATGGCAAAAATCAATGAATATTGTAAATGCACAAACAGTAATATCTCCACATTGCAAGGTGCAATTCTGAAATTTTTTGCTTTTTCCTGCTAATCCTAGCATGATAAAGAAGATTCAAAGAGAGTGAGATGCCAGCTCCTTTCATTCAGTCAGTAGCTTCAAACATTTCTGGACGTTTTTCAATGGCAAAAATCAATGAATATTGTAAATGCACAAACAGTAATATCTCCACATTGCACGGTGCAATTCTGAAATTTTTAGCTTTTTCCTGTTAATCCTAGCATGATAAAGAAGATTCAAAGAGAGTGAGATGCCAGCTCCTTTCATTCAGTCAGTAGCTTCAAACATTTCTGGTATATGAAAAACATGTTTTTCAATGGCAAAAATCAATGAATATTGTAAATGCACAAACAGTAATATCTCCACATTGCACGGTGCAATTCTGAAATTTTTAGCTTTTTCCTGTTAATCCTAGCATGATAAAGAAGATTCAAAGAGAGTGAGATGCCAGCTCCTTTCATTCAGTCAGTAGCTTCAAACATTTCTGGTATATGAAAAACATGTTTTTCAATGGCAAAAATCAATGAATATTGTAAATGCACAAACAGTAATATCTCCACATTGCACGGTGCAATTCTGAAATTTTTAGCTTTTTCCTGTTAATCCTAGCATGATAAAGAAGATTCAAAGAGAGTGAGATGCCAGCTCCTTTCATTCAGTCAGTAGCTTCAAACATTTCTGGTATATGAAAAACATGTTTTTCAATGGCAAAAATCAATGAATATTGTAAATGCACAAACAGTAATATCTCCACATTGCACGGTGCAATTCTGAAATTTTTAGCTTTTTCCTGTTAATCCTAGCATGATAAAGAAGATTCAAAGAGAGTGAGATGCCAGCTCCTTTCATTCAGTCAGTAGCTTCAAACATTTCTGGACGTTTTTCAATGGCAAAAATCAATGAATATTGTAAATGCACAAACAGTAATATCTCCACATTGCAAGGTGCAATTCTGAAATTTTTTGCTTTTTCCTGCTAATCCTAGCATGATAAAGAAGATTCAAAGAGAGTGAGATGCCAGCTCCTTTCATTCAGTCAGTAGCTTCAAACATTTCTGGACGTTTTTCAATGGCAAAAATCAATGAATATTGTAAATGCACAAACAGTAATATCTCCACATTGCACGGTGCAATTCTGAAATTTTTTGCTTTTTCCTGCTAATCCTAGCATGATAAAGAAGATTCAAAGAGAGTGAGATGCCAGCTCCTTTCATTCAGTCAGTAGCTTCAAACATTTCTGGACGTTTTTCAATGGCAAAAATCAATGAATATTGTAAATGCACAAACAGTAATATCTCCACATTGCACGGTGCAATTCTGAAATTTTTAGCTTTTTTCTGTTAATCCTAGCATGATAAAGAAGATTCAAAGAGAGTGAGATGCCAGCTCCTTTCATTCAGTCAGTAGCTTCAAACATTTCTGGTATATGAAAAACATGTTTTTCAATGGCAAAAATCAATGAATATTGTAAATGCACAAACAGTAATATCTCCACATTGCACGGTGCAATTCTGAAATTTTTAGCTTTTTCCTGTTAATCCTAGCATGATAAAGAAGATTCAAAGAGAGTGAGATGCCAGCTCCTTTCATTCAGTCAGTAGCTTCAAACATTTCTGGTATATGAAAAACATGTTTTTCAATGGCAAAAATCAATGAATATTGTAAATGCACAAACAGTAATATCTCCACATTGCAAGGTGCAATTCTGAAATTTTTTGCTTTTTCCTGCTAATCCTAGCATGATAAAGAAGATTCAAAGAGAGTGAGATGCCAGCTCCTTTCATTCAGTCAGTAGCTTCAAACATTTCTGGTATATGAAAAACATGTTTTTCAATGGCAAAAATCAATGAATATTGTAAATGCACAAACAGTAATATCTCCACATTGCACGGTGCAATTCTGAAATTTTTTGCTTTTTCCTGCTAATCCTAGCATGATAAAGAAGATTCAAAGAGAGTGAGATGCCAGCTCCTTTCATTCAGTCAGTAGCTTCAAACATTTCTGGACGTTTTTCAATGGCAAAAATCAATGAATATTGTAAATGCACAAACAGTAATATCTCCACATTGCACGGTGCAATTCTGAAATTTTTAGCTTTTTCCTGTTAATCCTAGCATGATAAAGAAGATTCAAAGAGAGTGAGATGCCAGCTCCTTTCATTCAGTCAGTAGCTTCAAACATTTCTGGTATATGAAAAACATGTTTTTCAATGGCAAAAATCAATGAATATTGTAAATGCACAAACAGTAATATCTCCACATTGCAAGGTGCAATTCTGAAATTTTTTGCTTTTTCCTGCTAATCCTAGCATGATAAAGAAGATTCAAAGAGAGTGAGATGCCAGCTCCTTTCATTCAGTCAGTAGCTTCAAACATTTCTGGTATATGAAAAACATGTTTTTCAATGGCAAAAATCAATGAATATTGTAAATGCACAAACAGTAATATCTCCACATTGCAAGGTGCAATTCTGAAATTTTTAGCTTTTTCCTGTTAATCCTAGCATGATAAAGAAGATTCAAAGAGAGTGAGATGCCAGCTCCTTTCATTCAGTCAGTAGCTTCAAACATTTCTGGTATATGAAAAACATGTTTTTCAATGGCAAAAATCAATGAATATTGTAAATGCACAAACAGTAATATCTCCACATTGCAAGGTGCAATTCTGAAATTTTTTGCTTTTTCCTGCTAATCCTAGCATGATAAAGAAGATTCAAAGAGAGTGAGATGCCAGCTCCTTTCATTCAGTCAGTAGCTTCAAACATTTCTGGTATATGAAAAACATGTTTTTCAATGGCAAAAATCAATGAATATTGTAAATGCACAAACAGTAATATCTCCACATTGCACGGTGCAATTCTGAAATTTTTTGCTTTTTCCTGCTAATCCTAGCATGATAAAGAAGATTCAAAGAGAGTGAGATGCCAGCTCCTTTCATTCAGTCAGTAGCTTCAAACATTTCTGGACGTTTTTCAATGGCAAAAATCAATGAATATTGTAAATGCACAAACAGTAATATCTCCACATTGCACGGTGCAATTCTGAAATTTTTAGCTTTTTCCTGTTAATCCTAGCATGATAAAGAAGATTCAAAGAGAGTGAGATGCCAGCTCCTTTCATTCAGTCAGTAGCTTCAAACATTTCTGGTATATGAAAAACATGTTTTTCAATGGCAAAAATCAATGAATATTGTAAATGCACAAACAGTAATATCTCCACATTGCAAGGTGCAATTCTGAAATTTTTTGCTTTTTCCTGCTAATCCTAGCATGATAAAGAAGATTCAAAGAGAGTGAGATGCCAGCTCCTTTCATTCAGTCAGTAGCTTCAAACATTTCTGGTATATGAAAAACATGTTTTTCAATGGCAAAAATCAATGAATATTGTAAATGCACAAACAGTAATATCTCCACATTGCAAGGTGCAATTCTGAAATTTTTAGCTTTTTCCTGTTAATCCTAGCATGATAAAGAAGATTCAAAGAGAGTGAGATGCCAGCTCCTTTCATTCAGTCAGTAGCTTCAAACATTTCTGGTATATGAAAAACATGTTTTTCAATGGCAAAAATCAATGAATATTGTAAATGCACAAACAGTAATATCTCCACATTGCAAGGTGCAATTATGAAATTTTTTGCTTTTTCCTGCTAATCCTAGCATGATAAAGAAGATTCAAAGAGAGTGAGATGCCAGCTCCTTTCATTCAGTCAGTAGCTTCAAACATTTCTGGTATATGAAAAACATGTTTTTCAATGGCAAAAATCAATGAATATTGTAAATGCACAAACAGTAATATCTCCACATTGCACGGTGCAATTCTGAAATTTTTTGCTTTTTCCTGCTAATCTAATCCTAGCATGATAAAGAAGATTCAAAGAGAGTGAGATGCCAGCTCCTTTCATTCAGTCAGTAGCTTCAAACATTTCTGGTATATGAAAAACATGTTTTTCAATGGCAAAAATCAATGAATATTGTAAATGCACAAACAGTAATATCTCCACATTGCACGGTGCAATTCTGAAATTTTTTGCTTTTTCCTGCTAATCCTAGCATGATAAAGAAGATTCAAAGAGAGTGAGATGCCAGCTCCTTTCATTCAGTCAGTAGCTTCAAACATTTCTGGTATATGAAAAACATGTTTTTCAATGGCAAAAATCAATGAATATTGTAAATGCACAAACAGTAATATCTCCACATTGCACCGTGCAATTCTGAAATTTTTAGCTTTTTCCTGTTAATCCTAGCATGATAAAGAAGATTCAAAGAGAGTGAGATGCCAGCTCCTTTCATTCAGTCAGTAGCTTCAAACATTTCTGGTATATGAAAAACATGTTTTTCAATGGCAAAAATCAATGAATATTGTAAATGCACAAACAGTAATATCTCCACATTGCACGGTGCAATTCTGAAATTTTTAGCTTTTTCCTGTTAATCCTAGCATGATAAAGAAGATTCAAAGAGAGTGAGATGCCAGCTCCTTTCATTCAGTCAGTAGCTTCAAACATTTCTGGTATATGAAAAACGTTTTTCAATGGCAAAAATCAATGAATATTGTAAATGCACAAACAGTAATATCTCCACATTGCAAGGTGCAATTCTGAAATTTTTAGCTTTTTCCTGCTAATCCTAGCATGATAAAGAAGATTCAAAGAGAGTGAGATGCCAGCTCCTTTCATTCAGTCAGTAGCTTCAAACATTTCTGGTATATGAAAAACATGTTTTTCAATGGCAAAAATCAATGAATATTGTAAATGCACAAACAGTAATATCTCCACATTGCACGGTGCAATTCTGAAATTTTTAGCTTTTTCCTGTTAATCCTAGCATGATAAAGAAGATTCAAAGAGAGTGAGATGCCAGCTCCTTTCATTCAGTCAGTAGCTTCAAACATTTCTGGTATATGAAAAACATGTTTTTCAATGGCAAAAATCAATGAATATTGTAAATGCACAAACAGTAATATCTCCACATTGCAAGGTGCAATTCTGAAATTTTTTGCTTTTTCCTGCTAATCCTAGCATGATAAAGAAGATTCAAAGAGAGTGAGATGCCAGCTCCTTTCATTCAGTCAGTAGCTTCAAACATTTCTGGTACGTTTTTCAATGGCAAAAATCAATGAATATTGTAAATGCACAAACAGTAATATCTCCACATTGCACGGTGCAATTCTGAAATTTTTAGCTTTTTCCTGTTAATCCTAGCATGATAAAGAAGATTCAAAGAGAGTGAGATGCCAGCTCCTTTCATTCAGTCAGTAGCTTCAAACATTTCTGGTATATGAAAAACATGTTTTTCAATGGCAAAAATCAATGAATATTGTAAATGCACAAACAGTAATATCTCCACATTGCACGGTGCAATTCTGAAATTTTTAGCTTTTTCCTGTTAATCCTAGCATGATAAAGAAGATTCAAAGAGAGTGAGATGCCAGCTCCTTTCATTCAGTCAGTAGCTTCAAACATTTCTGGTATATGAAAAACATGTTTTTCAATGGCAAAAAATCAATGAATATTGTAAATGCACAAACAGTAATATCTCCACATTGCACGGTGCAATTCTGAAATTTTAGCTTTTTCCTGTTAATCCTAGCATGATAAAGAAGATTCAAAGAGAGTGAGATGCCAGCTCCTTTCATTCAGTCAGTAGCTTCAAACATTTCTGGTATATGAAAAACATGTTTTTCAATGGCAAAAATCAATGAATATTGTAAATGCACAAACAGTAATATCTCCACATTGCACGGTGCAATTCTGAAATTTTTTAGCTTTTTCCTGTTAATCCTAGCATGATAAAGAAGATTCAAAGAGAGTGAGATGCCAGCTCCTTTCATTCAGTCAGTAGCTTCAAACATTTCTGGACGTTTTTCAATGGCAAAAATCAATGAATATTGTAAATGCACAAACAGTAATATCTCCACATTGCAAGGTGCAATTCTGAAATTTTTTGCTTTTTCCTGCTAATCCTAGCATGATAAAGAAGATTCAAAGAGAGTGAGATGCCAGCTCCTTTCATTCAGTCAGTAGCTTCAAACATTTCTGGACGTTTTTCAATGGCAAAATCAATGATATTGTAAATGCACAAACAGTAATATCTCCACATTGCACGGTGCAATTCTGAAATTTTTTGCTTTTTCCTGCTAATCCTAGCATGATAAAGAAGATTCAAAGAGAGTGAGATGCCAGCTCCTTTCATTCAGTCAGTAGCTTCAAACATTTCTGGACGTTTTTCAATGGCAAAAATCAATGAATATTGTAAATGCACAAACAGTAATATCTCCACATTGCACGGTGCAATTCTGAAATTTTTAGCTTTTTCTGTTAATCCTAGCATGATAAAGAAGATTCAAAGAGAGTGAGATGCCAGCTCCTTTCATTCAGTCAGTAGCTTCAAACATTTCTGGTATATGAAAAACATGTTTTTCAATGGCAAAAATCAATGAATATTGTAAATGCACAAACAGTAATATCTCCACATTGCACGGTGCAATTCTGAAATTTTTAGCTTTTTCCTGTTAATCCTAGCATGATAAAGAAGATTCAAAGAGAGTGAGATGCCAGCTCCTTTCATTCAGTCAGTAGCTTCAAACATTTCTGGTATATGAAAAACATGTTTTTCAATGGCAAAAATCAATGAATATTGTAAATGCACAAACAGTAATATCTCCACATTGCAAGGTGCAATTCTGAAATTTTTTGCTTTTTCCTGCTAATCCTAGCATGATAAAGAAGATTCAAAGAGAGTGAGATGCCAGCTCCTTTCATTCAGTCAGTAGCTTCAAACATTTCTGGTATATGAAAAACATGTTTTTCAATGGCAAAAATCAATGAATATTGTAAATGCACAAACAGTAATATCTCCACATTGCACGGTGCAATTCTGAAATTTTTTGCTTTTTCCTGCTAATCCTAGCATGATAAAGAAGATTCAAAGAGAGTGAGATGCCAGCTCCTTTCATTCAGTCAGTAGCTTCAAACATTTCTGGACGTTTTTCAATGGCAAAAATCAATGAATATTGTAAATGCACAAACAGTAATATCTCCACATTGCACGGTGCAATTCTGAAATTTTTAGCTTTTTCCTGTTAATCCTAGCATGATAAAGAAGATTCAAAGAGAGTGAGATGCCAGCTCCTTTCATTCAGTCAGTAGCTTCAAACATTTCTGGTATATGAAAAACATGTTTTTCAATGGCAAAAATCAATGATATTGTAAATGCACAAACAGTAATATCTCCACATTGCAAGGTGCAATTCTGAAATTTTTTGCTTTTTCCTGCTAATCCTAGCATGATAAAGAAGATTCAAAGAGAGTGAGATGCCAGCTCCTTTCATTCAGTCAGTAGCTTCAAACATTTCTGGTATATGAAAAACATGTTTTTCAATGGCAAAAATCAATGAATATTGTAAATGCACAAACAGTAATATCTCCACATTGCAAGGTGCAATTCTGAAATTTTTAGCTTTTTCCTGTTAATCCTAGCATGATAAAGAAGATTCAAAGAGAGTGAGATGCCAGCTCCTTTCATTCAGTCAGTAGCTTCAAACATTTCTGGTATATGAAAAACATGTTTTTCAATGGCAAAAATCAATGAATATTGTAAATGCACAAACAGTAATATCTCCACATTGCAAGGTGCAATTCTGAAATTTTTTGCTTTTTCCTGCTAATCCTAGCATGATAAAGAAGATTCAAAGAGAGTGAGATGCCAGCTCCTTTCATTCAGTCAGTAGCTTCAAACATTTCTGGTATATGAAAAACATGTTTTTCAATGGCAAAAATCAATGAATATTGTAAATGCACAAACAGTAATATCTCCACATTGCACGGTGCAATTCTGAAATTTTTTGCTTTTTCCTGCTAATCCTAGCATGATAAAGAAGATTCAAAGAGAGTGAGATGCCAGCTCCTTTCATTCAGTCAGTAGCTTCAAACATTTCTGGTATATGAAAAACATGTTTTTCAATGGCAAAAATCAATGAATATTGTAAATGCACAAACAGTAATATCTCCACATTGCACGGTGCAATTCTGAAATTTTTTGCTTTTTCCTGCTAATCCTAGCATGATAAAGAAGATTCAAAGAGAGTGAGATGCCAGCTCCTTTCATTCAGTCAGTAGCTTCAAACATTTCTGGTATATGAAAAACATGTTTTTCAATGGCAAAAATCAATGAATATTGTAAATGCACAAACAGTAATATCTCCACATTGCACGGTGCAATTCTGAAATTTTTAGCTTTTTCCTGTTAATCCTAGCATGATAAAGAAGATTCAAAGAGAGTGAGATGCCAGCTCCTTTCATTCAGTCAGTAGCTTCAAACATTTCTGGTATATGAAAAACATGTTTTTCAATGGCAAAAATCAATGAATATTGTAAATGCACAAACAGTAATATCTCCACATTGCACGGTGCAATTCTGAAATTTTTAGCTTTTTCCTGTTAATCCTAGCATGATAAAGAAGATTCAAAGAGAGTGAGATGCCAGCTCCTTTCATTCAGTCAGTAGCTTCAAACATTTCTGGACGTTTTTCAATGGCAAAAATCAATGAATATTGTAAATGCACAAACAGTAATATCTCCACATTGCAAGGTGCAATTCTGAAATTTTTAGCTTTTTCCTGCTAATCCTAGCATGATAAAGAAGATTCAAAGAGAGTGAGATGCCAGCTCCTTTCATTCAGTCAGTAGCTTCAAACATTTCTGGTATATGAAAAACATGTTTTTCAATGGCAAAAATCAATGAATATTGTAAATGCACAAACAGTAATATCTCCACATTGCACGGTGCAATTCTGAAATTTTTTGCTTTTTCCTGCTAATCCTAGCATGATAAAGAAGATTCAAAGAGAGTGAGATGCCAGCTCCTTTCATTCAGTCAGTAGCTTCAAACATTTCTGGTATATGAAAAACATGTTTTTCAATGGCAAAAATCAATGAATATTGTAAATGCACAAACAGTAATATCTCCACATTGCATGGTGCAATTCTGAAATTTTTTGCTTTTTCCTGTTAATCCTAGCATGATAAAGAAGATTCAAAGAGAGTGAGATGCCAGCTCCTTTCATTCAGTCAGTAGCTTCAAACATTTCTGGACGTTTTTCAATGGCAAAAATCAATGAATATTGTAAATGCACAAACAGTAATATCTCCACATTGCAAGGTGCAATTCTGAAATTTTTAGCTTTTTCCTGTTAATCCTAGCATGATAAAGAAGATTCAAAGAGAGTGAGATGCCAGCTCCTTTCATTCAGTCAGTAGCTTCAAACATTTCTGGTATATGAAAAACATGTTTTTCAATGGCAAAAATCAATGAATATTGTAAATGCACAAACAGTAATATCTCCACATTGCACGGTGCAATTCTGAAATTTTTTGCTTTTTCCTGCTAATCCTAGCATGATAAAGAAGATTCAAAGAGAGTGAGATGCCAGCTCCTTTCATTCAGTCAGTAGCTTCAAACATTTCTGGTATATGAAAAACATGTTTTTCAATGGCAAAAATCAATGAATATTGTAAATGCACAAACAGTAATATCTCCACATTGCACGGTGCAATTCTGAAATTTTTTGCTTTTTCCTGCTAATCCTAGCATGATAAAGAAGATTCAAAGAGAGTGAGATGCCAGCTCCTTTCATTCAGTCAGTAGCTTCAAACATTTCTGGTATATGAAAAACATGTTTTTCAATGGCAAAAATCAATGAATATTGTAAATGCACAAACAGTAATATCTCCACATTGCACGGTGCAATTCTGAAATTTTTTGCTTTTTCCTGCTAATCCTAGCATGATAAAGAAGATTCAAAGAGAGTGAGATGCCAGCTCCTTTCATTCAGTCAGTAGCTTCAAACATTTCTGGGCTATGAAAAAACAAGTTTTTCAATGGCAAAAATCAATGAATATTGTAAATGCACAAACAGTAATATCTCCACATTGCACGGTGCAATTCTGAAATTTTTAGCTTTTTCCTGTTAATCCTAGCATGATAAAGAAGATTCAAAGAGAGTGAGATGCCAGCTCCTTTCATTCAGTCAGTAGCTTCAAACATTTCTGGTATATGAAAAACATGTTTTTCAATGGCAAAAATCAATGAATATTGTAAATGCACAAACAGTAATATCTCCACATTGCAAGGTGCAATTCTGAAATTTTTTGCTTTTTCCTGCTAATCCTAGCATGATAAAGAAGATTCAAAGAGAGTGAGATGCCAGCTCCTTTCATTCAGTCAGTAGCTATTTCTGGTATATGAAAAACATGTTTTTCAATGGCAAAAATCAATGAATATTGTAAATGCACAAACAGTAATATCTCCACATTGCAAGGTGCAATTCTGAAATTTTTAGCTTTTTCCTGTTAATCCTAGCATGATAAAGAAGATTCAAAGAGAGTGAGATGCCAGCTCCTTTCATTCAGTCAGTAGCTTCAAACATTTCTGGTATATGAAAAACATGTTTTTCAATGGCAAAAATCAATGAATATTGTAAATGCACAAACAGTAATATCTCCACATTGCAAGGTGCAATTCTGAAATTTTTTGCTTTTTCCTGCTAATCCTAGCATGATAAAGAAGATTCAAAGAGAGTGAGATGCCAGCTCCTTTCATTCAGTCAGTAGCTTCAAACATTTCTGGTATATGAAAAACATGTTTTTCAATGGCAAAAATCAATGAATATTGTAAATGCACAAACAGTAATATCTCCACATTGCACGGTGCAATTCTGAAATTTTTTGCTTTTTCCTGCTAATCCTAGCATGATAAAGAAGATTCAAAGAGAGTGAGATGCCAGCTCCTTTCATTCAGTCAGTAGCTTCAAACATTTCTGGTTATGAAAACGTTTTTCAATGGCAAAAATCAATGAATATTGTAAATGCACAAACAGTAATATCTCCACATTGCACGGTGCAATTCTGAAATTTTTAGCTTTTTCCTGTTAATCCTAGCATGATAAAGAAGATTCAAAGAGAGTGAGATGCCAGCTCCTTTCATTCAGTCAGTAGCTTCAAACATTCTGGTATATGAAAAACATGTTTTTCAATGGCAAAAATCAATGAATATTGTAAATGCACAAACAGTAATATCTCCACATTGCAAGGTGCAATTCTGAAATTTTTTGCTTTTTCCTGCTAATCCTAGCATGATAAAGAAGATTCAAAGAGAGTGAGATGCCAGCTCCTTTCATTCAGTCAGTAGCTTCAAACATTTCTGGTATATGAAAAACATGTTTTTCAATGGCAAAAATCAATGAATATTGTAAATGCACAAACAGTAATATCTCCACATTGCAAGGTGCAATTCTGAAATTTTTAGCTTTTTCCTGTTAATCCTAGCATGATAAAGAAGATTCAAAGAGAGTGAGATGCCAGCTCCTTTCATTCAGTCAGTAGCTTCAAACATTTCTGGTATATGAAAAACATGTTTTTCAATGGCAAAAATCAATGAATATTGTAAATGCACAAACAGTAATATCTCCACATTGCAAGGTGCAATTCTGAAATTTTTTGCTTTTTCCTGCTAATCCTAGCATGATAAAGAAGATTCAAAGAGAGTGAGATGCCAGCTCCTTTCATTCAGTCAGTAGCTTCAAACATTTCTGGTATATGAAAAACATGTTTTTCAATGGCAAAAATCAATGAATATTGTAAATGCACAAACAGTAATATCTCCACATTGCACGGTGCAATTCTGAAATTTTTTGCTTTTTCCTGCTAATCCTAGCATGATAAAGAAGATTCAAAGAGAGTGAGATGCCAGCTCCTTTCATTCAGTCAGTAGCTTCAAACATTTCTGGTATATGAAAAACATGTTTTTCAATGGCAAAAATCAATGAATATTGTAAATGCACAAACAGTAATATCTCCACATTGCACGGTGCAATTCTGAAATTTTTTGCTTTTTCCTGCTAATCCTAGCATGATAAAGAAGATTCAAAGAGAGTGAGATGCCAGCTCCTTTCATTCAGTCAGTAGCTTCAAACATTTCTGGTATATGAAAAACATGTTTTCAATGGCAAAAATCAATGAATATTGTAAATGCACAAACAGTAATATCTCCACATTGCACGGTGCAATTCTGAAATTTTTAGCTTTTTCCTGTTAATCCTAGCATGATAAAAAGATTCAAGAGAGTGAGATGCCAGCTCCTTCATTCAGTCAGTAGCTTCAAACATTTCTGGTATATGAAAAACATGTTTTTCAATGCAAAAATCAATGAATATTGTAAATGCACAAACAGTAATATCTCCACATTGCACGGTGCAATTCTGAAATTTTTAGCTTTTTCCTGTTAATCCTAGCATGATAAAGAAGATTCAAAGAGAGTGAGATGCCAGCTCCTTTCATTCAGTCAGTAGCTTCAAACATTTCTGGACGTTTTTTCAATGGCAAAAATCAATGAATATTGTAAATGCACAAACAGTAATATCTCCACATTGCAAGGTGCAATTCTGAAATTTTTAGCTTTTTCCTGCTAATCCTAGCATGATAAAGAAGATTCAAAGAGAGTGAGATGCCAGCTCCTTTTCATTCAGTCAGTAGCTTCAAACATTTCTGGTATATGAAAAACATGTTTTTCAATGGCAAAAATCAATGAATATTGTAAATGCACAAACAGTAATATCTCCACATTGCACGGTGCAATTCTGAAATTTTTTGCTTTTTCCTGCTAATCCTAGCATGATAAAGAAGATTCAAAGAGAGTGAGATGCCAGCTCCTTTCATTCAGTCAGTAGCTTCAAACATTTCTGGTATATGAAAAACATGTTTTTCAATGGCAAAAATCAATGAATATTGTAAATGCACAAACAGTAATATCTCCACATTGCATGGTGCAATTCTGAAATTTTTTGCTTTTTCCTGTTAATCCTAGCATGATAAAGAAGATTCAAAGAGAGTGAGATGCCAGCTCCTTTCATTCAGTCAGTAGCTTCAAACATTTCTGGACGTTTTTCAATGGCAAAAATCAATGAATATTGTAAATGCACAAACAGTAATATCTCCACATTGCAAGGTGCAATTCTGAAATTTTTAGCTTTTTCCTGTTAATCCTAGCAATGATAAAGAAGATTCAAAGAGAGTGAGATGCCAGCTCCTTTCATTCAGTCAGTAGCTTCAAACATTTCTGGTATATGAAAACATGTTTTTCAATGGCAAAAATCAATGAATATTGTAAATGCACAAACAGTAATATCTCCACATTGCACGGTGCAATTCTGAAATTTTTTGCTTTTTCCTGCTAATCCTAGCATGATAAAGAAGATTCAAAGAGAGTGAGATGCCAGCTCCTTTCATTCAGTCAGTAGCTTCAAACATTTCTGGTATATGAAAAACATGTTTTTCAATGGCAAAATCAAATGAATATTGTAAATGCACAAACAGTAATATCTCCACATTGCACGGTGCAATTCTGAAATTTTTTGCTTTTTCCTGCTAATCCTAGCATGATAAAGAAGATTCAAAGAGAGTGAGATGCCAGCTCCTTTCATTCAGTCAGTAGCTTCAAACATTTCTGGTATATGAAAAACAT
>NW_027368821.1:0-46977 GCF_046119375.1 Phyllobates terribilis | reverse complement strand
CGTCTGAGACGCACCCGCACCGTGAGTCGCATGACAGTGTCTACGACTCTGCAGGGAGGCGTGACCACCCCGCCCCTTGTGCGTGACCGCGCCCATGGTTCTGTAGACGGGCGCGACAACGCCTCTACCATCTGCGACCGCGCCTCTATCATCCGCGATCGCGCCTCTTCCATGCGCGACCGTGCATTTACGGAGGAGGTTTCCGGAAACTCGGAGCAACCACGCACCTGTTTCTGAGGACTTGCGCAACCGCGCCCCTCTAATGCGTGATCGTGTCCCTCTCACTACTGAACTCGAGACCCCTCCGAGGCTAGCTGCTAATGATAATGACCCAGTAGAGGAGGAAGAGGAGCTTGACAAACCGAGAGGTGACTTTAAGCTTCTAAAAAGAAACTACGTACGTCCTAAACTCCCTCCACTCTACTCGGAGAAACCCCAAGCTCCGCTTTACGAGAAGCACTACGATACACAAGAAGGCCGACATACGACAATGAGTTATTCGAGATCTTTAGAAAGTGGTTAGTCAACATTCCCCTGTTGTATCTAATCAGGAGCGTACCGAGATAGGCCAAGTTTCTTAAGGAACTTTTCACATTAAAGAAGAACCAAAATGGTGTAGGGAAAACTTCCCTTTAGCTCGATCTAGACAACATAAGCTCAACAATGGTGAAATAACTACAAAAACTAAGTTAGTCTCCAATGGTGACTATCTTAGGAAAAAAAGAGAATGAGATAATAAAAAGATAGATGGGTGCTTCGAACCTCCCTTACACAAATATGAGCACCTTGCACTTACCTTGACATAACATGGAAGGTAAAGAAAACCCTTTGCTACAACTTGACACAAGAGGAGATAATGACTCCTAAAACACCAATAGGATGTATAATGTGATTAGTGGAAAGAAACTCATGGAATTACTCTTAACAAAACACCTAGGACGGATATTGTTTCAAGATTGGGAGCTTGAGGGTTCACAAGCATACTTGTCGTTACAAAACACTCAAAAGTTCTAAATTTGCCAAAAGATCCTAAATATAGCTTTAGAGAGCTTTTATAACCCAATGCAACTGGGGACCTAAATCACTCTAAACATACATGAGAGAAGTCTAAATCATTCACTTCTTGAGCCCATTTCAGAGATTGAGAGGATTGTCAGGAGGACTAGAAGAGAACTAGAAGAGACAAAACAGCGGAAACGATGAACGATCAGGATAACCAACAGACCCCTGAGAAGGTGTAGGCGAGTCAACTAATGTTGAATAAATTCTTAGAGGATTATGCTCAGCAAAACAATAAAGGTGGAAATAGGATGATGCGGGAGCGCACCACTCCCAATCTGACGTAGCAGCCCATGCAGTGGTCCTACCACCACTATCTCAAGGAGTCACCTTCAAACTCAAGTCTGGGGTGATTAACTTGTTTACGACGTTCCACGACCTACCTGGAGAAGACCCCATCATGCACTTGAACCAGTTTCATGACATATGCATGACCATGAAGCCGGTCAATGTGTCAGAAGAAGAAATAAAGATGAGGGTTATTGGTTTCACTCTCAAGGACACCGCAAGAGCTTGGTACTATCACCTCCGACCGGAACTATTGACAACTAGGAGAAGCTACATCAGCAGTTCTTGAACCGATAACTTTCCGATTAAGAAGGCAAATTCACAGAATTGGGAGATAGCGCAAGTGGAGAAAAGAGATGAGGAGTCGTGGTATGACTACCTGGAGAGGTTTAAGGGGATATGTGCTGCTTCCCCTTTAATGGCTAAGAGCACCAAGATGGGGCAAGTAGCGCATACGGTTTCAAAACTGGTTCAAAATCAATCAAACTCACTACCAGCGCAGACTATGGTGAACCCAAACCAAAATTCAGCGAACAAAATCTTAAGAACGTCAACAGCGATGGAATTAAGGAGTAGGAGAAACTCGGAGGAGAAACAAGGCCAAGAAGTAATAAGTGAAGGAAATTCGTCTGAGACGCACCCGCACCGTGAGTCGCATGACAGTGTCTACGACTCTGCAGGGAGGCGTGACCACGCCCCCTTGTGCGTGACCGCGCCCATGGTTCTGTAGACGGGCGCGACAACGCCTCTACCATCTGCGACCGCGCCTCTATCATCCGCGACCGCGCCTCTTCCATGCGCGACCGTGCATTTACGGAGGAGGTTTCCGGAAACTCGGAGCAACCACGCACCTGTTTCTGAGGACTTGCGCAACCGCGCCCCTCTAATGCGTGATCGTGTCCCTCTCACTACTGAACTCGAGACCCTCCGAGGCTAGCTGCTAATGATAATGACCCAGTAGAGGAGGAAGAGGAGCTTGACAAACCGAGAGGTGACTTTAAGCTTCTAAAAAGAACTACGTACGTCCTAAACTCCCTCCACTCTACTCGGAGAAACCCCAAGCTCCGCTTACGAGAAGCACTACGATACACAAGAAGGCCGACATACGACAATGAGTTATTCGAGATCTTTAGAAAGTGTTAGTCAACATTCCCCTGTTGTATCTAATCAGGAGCGTACGAGATAGGCCAAGTTTCTTAAGGAACTTTTCACATTAAAGAAGAACCAAAATGGTGTAGGGAAAACTTCCCTTTAGCTCGATCTAGACAACATAAGCTCAACAATGGTGAAATAACTACAAAAACTAAGTTAGTCTCCAATGGTGACTATCTTAGGAAAAAAAGAGAATGAGATAATAAAAAGATAGATGGGTGCTTCGAACCTCCCTTACACAAATATGAGCACCTTGCACTTAAGCCTTGACATAACATGGAAGGTAAAGAAAACCCTTTGCCTACAACTTGACACAAGAGGAGATAATGACTCCTAAAACACAATAGGATGTATAATGTGATTAGTGGAAAGAAACTCATGGAATTACTCTTAACAAAACACCTAGGACGGATATTGTTTCAAGATTGGGAGCTGAGGGTTCACAAGCATACTTGTCGTTACAAAACACTCAAAAGTTCTAAATTTGCCAAAAGATCCTAAAATATAGCTTTTAGAGAGCTTTTATAACCCAATGCAACTGGGGACCTAAATCACTCTAAACATACATGAGAGAAGTCTAAATCATTCACTTCTTGAGCCCATTTCAGAGATTGAGAGGATTGTCAGGAGGACTAGAAGAGAACTAGAAGAGACAAAACACGGAAACGATGAACGATCAGGATAACCAACAGACCCTGAGAAGGTGTAGGCGAGTCAACTAATGTTGAATAAATTCTTAGAGGATTATGCTCAGCAAAACAATAAGGTGGAAATAGGATGATGCGGGAGCGCACCACTCCCAATCTGACGTAGCAGCCCCCATGCAGTGGTCCTACCACCACTATCTCAAGGAGTCACCTTCAAACTCAAGTCTGGGGTGATTAACTTGTTTACGACGTTCCACGACCTACCTGGAGAAGACCCCATCATGCACTTGAACCAGTTCCATGACATATGCATGACCATGAAGCCGGTCAATGTGTCGAAAGAAGAAATAAAGATGAGGGTTATTGGTTTCACTCTCAAGGACACCGCAAGAGCTTGGTACTATCACCTCCCGACCGGAACTATTGACAACTAGGAGAAGCTACATCAGCAGTTCTTGAACCGATAACTTTCCGATTAAGAAGGCAAATTCACAGAATTGGGAGATAGCGCAAGTGGAGAAAAGAGATGAGGAGTCGTGGTATGACTACCTGGAGAGGTTTAAGGGGATATGTGCTTGCTTCCCCTTTAATGGCTAAGAGCACCAAGATTTGGTACTTTTTCTCACCCAGGGGTATTTACTACAAAGAGGAGGATGATTGACGCGGCTTGCGGAGGGAGCATTTTCAACATGACTCCGGAATATGCTATGGAGAAGTTGTCGAGTATGGCTGAGAGTACACGGAGTTTCGGCAAGACTTACACAAAGAGGATGGTAAACGATGTGAGTTCAAGAACGAAAGGATCAGGCTTAGCGAGCGAGATTGCAGAGATAAAGAAAATGCTCACAAGTCTACTACCCAAGAGCAGGCAGCAGCCCATGCGAGTTTGCGATATTTGTGCTACTTCAGGGCATCACTCAAACTAGTGTCCCGAGCTGCAGGATAACACAATTGTAGAGGTAAATGTGATAGGAGGATACAGACCTCCAAGGCCATGGCAAAATCAGCAACAATAGAATTATCAACCCAGATTTAGAGATGATCAAGGAGATAACCAAGAATCTGACCAACCTCGCCACCAATGCACAGACCATGGATGCTAGACTAATGAATTTGGAAGTCCAAATGTGGCAAATAGCGCATACGGTTTCAAAACTGGTTCAAAATCAATCAAACTCACTACCAGCACAGACTATGGTGAACCCGAACCAAAATTCAGCGAACCGGAATATTAAGAACGTTAGAACGATGGAACTAAGGAGTGGGAGAAACTCAGATGAGAAACCAGGCCAGAAGTAATAAGTGAAGGAAATCATCAGAGACGTGCCCGCGCCAAGACTCGCGCGACCGTGTCTACGACTCTGCAGAGAGGCGTGACCACGCCCCCTTGTACGTGACCGCGCCCATGGTTCTGCAGACGGGCGCGACCGCACCTCTACCATCCGCGACCGCGCCTCTACCATGCGCAACCGTGCATTTACGGAGGAGGTTTCCAGAAACTCGGTGCAACCGAACACCTGTTCTGGGGACCGGCGCAACCGCGCCCCTCTAATGCGTGATCGCGTCCCTCTCACTACTGAACCCGTGACCCTTCGAGGCTGGCTGCTAATGATACTGACTCGATAGAGGAGGAAGAGGAGCTTGTCGATCCGAGAAGTGACTTTAAGCTTCGACAAAGAAACTACATACGTCCTAACTTCCCTCCACTCTACTCAACAAAACCCCCAACCCCCCTTCCGAGAAGCACTACGAGACACAAGAAGGTCGATAGATGACTATAAGTTATTCGAGATCTTTAGCAAGTGTCAGTCAACATTCCCCTTTTGTAGCTAATAAGGACCGTACCAAGATAGGCGAAGTTCTTAGGGAACTTTCCACCTTCAAGCGGAACCAGAAGGCTAAAGACCATCAGGGTAACAACTGGAGAGAGATTGTCTGCCATCTACCAGAGACGCATGCCCACCAAATTCAGCGATCTGGGTATTGTGACTATCCCTCTCCGTATCAGCAGCACTGATTTTGATAGGGCCATGCTAGACATAGGAGCAGCCATAAATGTTATTCTCACTCCCTCTATATGCAAGTAGGATTAGGCCCAATAGTAAGACTGATATATTAGTGCAATCAGCAGATGTGTCTACTGTGCATCCTAAGGGAATTGTGGACAATGTGTTAGTTAAGGTTGATAGGTCAGTATGCCGCAGAGACTTTTATGTACTTGATATGGAGAGTGGTAAGGAGGATGAAACTATACTTCTATGTCGTTTATGAGGACAAAAGTATCAAGGTAGATCTAGGGAATGGGACCTTATCTTTCGAGTTTGAGGGTGATGTAGTGGGTTTTGGTATCTATGATACTAACAGAGAGTCTGGTGATGAGTTAGCTAGTGTTTTTGCTATAAAGTAGTTGATCCGAGAGGGATGTAGACAGGTTGGAGATGACTTTGGCCAATGGGACCCCATGTTGATGCTAGAGGGAGACAACCCTCCTTCTCTTCCCCATATTGTGAAGTACATAGAGTGTTGTCTTCATTACCTCCAGGACATTACATAGAGACGAAGAGAGAATACAACAAGGGGCTTGTAAAGAAGAAAGGAATTAACCAGTACTGGATCAGGAAAGATGAGATGTCCCAAAGAAGGGTCGGCGCAGATAAGATGAGAGCAAGACGTCGGGCATGCGACGTTAACCAAATGCGTTGTCCGGGAAGCACCCGTACATGAGGTAGTTTTATTACTTCCACTTATGTTATCTTTGTTCCTTATCTCACAATGAGGACATTGTTTGGTTTAAGTGTGAGGGAGGGGATTACTTCACCTATTGTAGTAGTAGTTTTTGAAAATTTTGAGTTATTTTTGATTTTGTAGAGTCGGCATTCATATTTTCCCCCTAGTTTGAGGTTGTGAAAACTTCTATAAAGATGTGTGAATTTGAATCTTTTTACTATGTTTTAGATGTTAATATTTCAAGTTTATATGATGAAGATATGTTTGATCAAGTAGAGGACTTTGACTTGAGCATGTGGATTATGATTAGGAAGCATTAGAACCGATACTAAGATTCCATGTTCACTATCTCTTCTCTAGTATGTCATTATGTCATAATGAATTATTTCCTCCTTTTGCGTCATAAAGGAAAAAGAGAATAAAAAGGTAGTGAACTCCATGTGAAATAATCCGGAAAACAACGAGATCTCCATGGTGTGTTATCACTCCCGGTTCGATCCTCAATGGACAAATAAGAAAAGAGTCTCATTATGTAACCTGGACCGAAAAACAGACGGGCCCGATACCCACAAAGTGAAAATAAAGTGCAAAATGTGTGAATAGGATGAAATAAGGAGAAAAGAAAAGTGCATGTGATATGACTTAAGTAGAGTTGTGGTTTTTGTTTGCTTTCAATGATGTTGGAACTCGTGAATAATTGCCATAAGTAGGAAACATGCTAGGCCAAGAATTAATCGCTTGTTTGAACTTTCGTTATCCGCATTGGTATATTACTTTGATAGAAAC
The DNA here is from genome assembly GCF_046119375.1 of Phyllobates terribilis. NCBI lineage: Eukaryota > Metazoa > Chordata > Amphibia > Anura > Dendrobatidae > Phyllobates > Phyllobates terribilis. Next base: position 40,318 of record NW_027368821.1, on the reverse strand, counting down.
ATATTTAGCATAGTTTGATGATTCATGTCACGTGTATTTGCATAGAATGAACATAGTTCAACACCTTAGGGAATATTTTATTGCCACTACTGGGATAGTTAGAGTCTAGTTAAGTTTGCATTATTTTTGAGTTCTTCTAGTATAGTCAGAGTCTACGTCCATTGCTTTTGGTGATTGTATGTACCTAGTGTTGGACTGTTTGATTAGACAACCACTACTGTCAAGTCTCCCGAATTCGTTGAGATCGTCGTGGACTTAGCAGCAGCTTACTAATGGATGAACAAGGTTCAAGTGTGGGTTTTTGACAGGCAGCGTTTAGTACAACGTAGAAAGTGGTCGATAGCATCAATTACGGGTGATTTGGCATGTTTAAGTCGTGTATTACCGTGATCCGGACCAAGCGAAGCAAAGGTGTTAAACACAAGGATTAAGGACGTTCGAGGAGAATATTACCAAGGGTACTAAGCCGGAGCCGAACACACTGGGACGCGACGATGAGGGGACACACAAGCATAGGCGCAAACACGCCTTGGCACGCGTGACCGCGCCATCAGACACAGGCAAAAGTTAAGATCTTGGCCTAGGCGCGACCGTGCCAACACACTCTCAACCGCTCCCTTGTCGGGCCGAGAAGCATCTAAAACCCTAATTTCACTTAGAGCTATACGTGGTCTTTGTGCTGCTTTTAGATGAAGCTTTGGGATAGGTTAATTAGGTTTACCTCTTATCGCTAGGTTAATAAATAGAAGAGCTTTTGCCTCCATCTAGAGAATCACATTTCATCTTTTTTTCATTTCATATTTACGTATTTTCGCAATGAGCCAGGATTAGTCTTCTATACTTTGTTCGATTGGTGGAAGACAATGAGTTGATTAAATGTAAGACTTCGATCCTTTGTTCTAATAATATGTCCTAGATTTGTTTATCCTCTTGCTTATATTTATCATTGAATTAAATTATCTATCTAGATTCATTACCTAGGTGGCTAGGTTGTTTAGTTCAACCTCATATAGCTAGGTCTGACTTTCCCGAGTTGGAAAGCCTTGTCGACTTAGTATCAAATCATTTACCTGGACTAGTTGGAGTTGTAGATGTGTAGATGGTAATGATGTGTTAGTAGCCATGTGGTGTTGCACATTCCGATCTATTCTTGATCTTAATGCTGCCTAGAATTGACCTTTGGTAGTTTTAGGGTAAGATTTAGAGGTAAGGGATATTAGGGCTAGTTGAACTAATTAGCTACAAAGGAACAAGGATTAGAGCAATTAGAGGATATATAGGCATTAGGAAATAACCCAAATAGAATAAGTCTAGGATCATTTAATCAACTTGTTAGGTGGATACCAATTGTTCAAGTGCTTTTCCCATATCTGTCTTCAATAAATCCTTTGTTAGTTAGTTTACATAATTTTCCCCCTTGGTTACCTTTAGAGTTGATTGAACCTAATACCATAAGAATTTATCTCCCAAGATTCCCTATGGGATTCAACCTCTACTTATCACTTTACTTAGGTAGAGTAGTTCGAATGGAATTTACTTTGACATGGCTTAAACGGCCCCCGTCAGATAGATAAAGACTCACTTGGAAGCTCCAGAGACTCCCTTGAACATGTCTGAGTGTCACTTGAAATGATATGTGTAGTTGTTTCACATATGAGACTCGCTTGAACGAAGTGATTCTTGACTCACATAGATGTACACCTCTTATGAGATAAGAATGAAAGAGATGTGTGTTGACAGTTGAAGTGCGCTTGATTTTTATCGTTTCAACCCTGAAGGAGATGAAATTCCTCCTTAGTGTGAAATGAGAGTAGCTTGAAGATCTGACTTTGTAGCTCCTACTCTGCATTTCAACATGCAATGAAAATCAAGCTTTTGGTGTCCAAAAAAGCTATGGCTTCAAAGGCACATTAGCACTAGCTATTCTCGAGCTGGAAGGTAGAACGTTTATCCACACAACTCTAGGAACAAGCTCATAATAGATATCATCGTTAAGATCAAGGACTTGGTGAAGTTTACCTTTGGAAGGCATACCTCGTTGTGCTTTAGTTTGTTCATTCTTGGCTTTTGAGGTCCTAGGATGTAAAAACTTGGTTGTAGACGACCCGCTTTTGTCAAGCTTGTCTTCATAGAAACTCGCTTGATCGAGCTTACCATTATAGTATTTGGCCATAACTGGCTTATAGGGATTTTGCTTAAGCGCAATTTAGTGCTCACATTCATGCCTAGATTGACCATTGTTTCCGCAAAAAGTGCAATAATAATTATATCTAAAATACCCATACTTGCCTTTTCTAGGGTGAAATGGCTCTTGTCGGGTAATGATAGTAGGATGAGTATTTGGATGAGATTTCTCTTGTTTGATATTCATTCTATGTGCATTATCACCATGAAACCATTATTTTTCATCTCTTGGTCCTTCCTAAAGAACTTTCACTTTTCTTTTTAAACATCGATTCTCAGCTTGACAAGAATGACGTTCTTTATCTATCATGATTAATTTATCATGTAGCTCGCTAGATAAAGAGGGACCTAAATCGGACGAGTCATGATTGGGGAAGCCCAAACATGGTCGTGCTTTCATAAAAACTGATTGGTTGACAATTTTTGCTTCAACATTCGCAGCTAGATCAACTACCTTGGTTAGGATTTCATTAAGCACACTCGCTACAGTTGAGTCATTGCTCTAGGATGAAGCTATACCTTTGACTTTACAAAGCTCACAAATTTTGGTAAGAAGGGTGGGATTTGTAGACAATTGCTTAGTTAACTCAACTGTTTATTCCCTTAGATCATTAAGCTCTTCTTGTTAAGCTCTCTCTTTAGCACCAAGATCCTTATGATCTAGGACCAATTCATTTAAAAGCTCAACAAGGTTTAACTTTGGAAGAAGTTCAAAATTTAGAGAGATTACCTCGATATCTTCATTTGTCTCAGAGTCTTCGGCGGCTACTAAGCACAACTCTAGTGCTTCTCCACATTCTAGCTCTTCGTCTGAATCTTTCCATGAAGTGACAAAGTCCTTTCTCGGTGGCGTTTTATATGCGCTTGGATCCACCTTAGTACCTGTGCAAGATTTGTCCATGTGTCATTTACCTTGGAAGTTGTAACATATGACATCTTTGAGGTCATGTGGTTTAGATTGATCTCGTTGAAAATCGCCTTGTCTCTTAAAAAACTTCTTAACGAGTTTAGTCATCATCGCAACATCCCAATATTCTTCATGGTTATCTTCATCATTGTCTTCCATCTTTGGAAGAACTCGTGTGAGTTTGAGTGCCAGTCCCTTGGATTCCTTATATGCTAGCGACTCTTTTTGGTCCTGGCTTTCCTGTATTCGAAGTTTTCCGGCAAGCACAGATACATGAAGCTCTTTTGTCTCTTTATTCATTAGCATAATACTTTTAGTAGTATGAAATTTTGCATTTACACCATGAATGAAAGCTAATGAGAGTTTCCAGAAGTCTACCTTAAGTCCAACGGAGGACATTTTATCGCATAGTACCTGGAATCTCGAATGATAATCTAATATAGACTCACTTTCACCCATTTTTAAGGAGTGGAAATCCCTTTGGAGCTTGAACTTGCGATTGTTCTTCATGTCTTCACTATCTGAGTGCATATCTATAATCTCTTCCCAGATGAGCTTTGCGGTTGGAAGGGACATGATTTTGTCAATGTATTTTCTAGAGAGAGCATTCAATATGAGTTGCTTGGCCTTTGCATATCTAGAGCGTTGCATATTCTATTAGCCCACATTTGTAAGTATCTGTTTTGGATGTAAGCTTGTCTTCACCTTTCTCAATAATCCTCCAACATTGATAATTTGTTTATTGGATGTAATTTTTTTGTCATGTTTAGCCACCATTCTAGTTCACCCTCAGCTAAGATATGTGGCTTATCTAAAGAGATCCCTAGGTTAAAATCTTTTTTATCGTTGCCCATGATTCTGAATATAAAGAGATTAAGAACCAATGCAATTGAGTGACCTTTATTATGATACCAATTATAGGATCGAGTGACTTGTTTGGCTTGCTTAAAGTATTTTAAGATGTATATAATGAAAACACAAGTAAGCTCGTCTAATCTCAAAGATTAACTCTAATAGCTATTGAGATAAAGAGTTAGAATTGAGGAATGAGAGATTAGCTACAATAATGAAGTTAGTAATATGATTAAAAAGCTCGGCCCAATGCAAAGATTTTTCCAAGGTGAAAACCCTAAGCTTCTAACAAGCTCAGAAAAAAATCACCACTAAATTTATATGAATAAAGAACAATTACACACTTAAGCTAATCCTAGATCAAAGTAATTCTCTCTTACAATACAATTTGCGCTCATCACATACAAGAAATATCACTCTATGAAGCTCCTAAGTGTATTAGACACTAGCTTTGCTCACAACGGCTTAAGCACAATATAGCTTTCCTCTAGCTTGCTATCTGGCTTAATTGATTTGCTCTCTTCATCTCGTGACACTCTTAACTCGTGCCTAACATCACTACTATGAATGACTTATATAGTAGTTCTAACTTAAAACCCTAAGCTAGCAATTCTATAACTCGCTGCATCTAAGGAAGTCCACCTCAGCAATTCTTGACCATCTTCTCTCCGGAAATGCATCAACGCTCCAAATTGCTTTCTGCTTCTTCAACTTTATGTTGTAGCTTGGCAATTTGTGTGCCTCAACGCTTCTCCTGATTTGTACAGCTTGACGATCCCCGTTAATCCACTATCCAAAAGTAGAAATCCTAAAAACTCCATGTTGTTTCCATTTTTCTTAAGTTGTAGCTTCAACGGCCTTCCCTACCCTTGACCAAATCTTCTATGTGCTAGTACACGATACCACCTGTAGACTTTATTTGTGCACTATTGCTTGTATCTTCTATCTTCTCTATGAAGCGCGGTCCACTAGCTTTACAACGACTCTCGCTTTCTTAAATCTATTCCTTTCGTCTTCTTATTTCTTCTCTGCAACACTTGTTCTATCTTGGCGAGATTCAACTTTCCCATCTAGACCTTAATCTAGTCTCCTTGTGGACTCAGCTAGTCCGCTTGTGTCAAAGCTACTCTCATAACTCCTCGAGCTATACCTGATTAGCTTAGAACACACAATGGACATCAAATACTTAGGTTTGTTATCATCAAAACAATCGGAACGTTTGAACTAACTAGTTACACACTTTAGCTCGAACAAACAATTAGAGACTACCTTATACCAACCTTGAATCCATTGTCCCATACACTTTGCCCAGATTTTGTGATATCTATGATTCACAAGTAATCTTGGCCGCTTTGAACAAGGAGGCTGGCCAGATTGCTTTGGAATTCCATTATTTCTAAAAATGCCCTTTTGCTTCTTTCAAGGTTTTGTGTCCTTGTCCGCCTCTTAATTCTCTCAAGCATATGAGAGTCTTTTTTTCAGTGCACCAACTAGTCTACCTTTTTTCTTGAAGTTAGTTGGCTCATCAAGGTTCGTATGTTCTAGACGCATTATCTTGGTCAAGAGTCTAACAATTTTCAACTGATCATCCACTTACAAGTTGTAAAACTCTTCCATACCAAAATCATCCATTAACAACTCACTGACCTTCCGCTTTATTTTCTCCTCATCTATAATCTCGGGAACATCTGACATGCTCAACATCCTCCAAAATATATGCACGTCTCTAAAGGAAGGGGCTGCCTAGTGTTAACGTATTTTCCAATCACATGATAGTAAGAGATCACGTCCCTAGTCATGTTGGAGCATCTCCAATAAGGACCAGGGTTGGATAATTGGACATTCATGTATCCACCCATCAAACGGTTGAACGGTGGAGAGACCTTGTAGTGCATCAACTTGAAGATGTATGCACCATCTATAAGATTGAATTAAGTCTTTAAAATTCATAATAAGGGTACCTTTTATCTTCTGAACCTGATTTTGCATTAACATGTGATACTCATCAAAGACAGAGGATATGTTGTCGTGTGTCCAGAAAAGTATCTCTTCATCACCGCATGAACCGCTTCCACACTGTTTCATATACGACAATAGTATAGAGATCATATATGTTTTTGTGTAATTTACATGAATAAATAAAATGAACAAACAAAATTAATACCGCTTTTTAATGTTCTGGCCTAGAGTGAATGCATCATCTGTCCATATAGCGACAATTTTGTCCTTGTATGGCTTAAACCAACTTCGTTGTACACAATCATGTACCTTTGGTAGGTCACAACAATCGTGCTCTATTTTCTCAATATTGTAGTTTTAGTCCCATTCTGAAGTGTTGTAGAACAAGGTCTTGTAGTAGGATCTGGTGTTCGGGAAGATACTATACATAAAATTCATCACTGTTGCCTCTCTACCTGTCACTATACAAGTGGGTTGTTTCTTCACTTTCAAGAACAACTTCACAAGTTATTCTATCTCCCATGCATAGTTGTCTATTTTGCTCGTGGGCCGGGAATGCACCTTCAATGTTGTAATTCAACCACGTTGATGTGAAACCAACAATCTCGAAGAAGGACTATCTTACTCGCAGATAAATATAAAGTTAAAATCACCTTTTACATTCACGAAAAATACAATAAATATACTGGGATGATTATACTTCCACATTAGTTGCATATGTGGAGTCTAACAATATCACTTAAGGGAATTCCCTTAGAAGTCTCATCACATCTGAGCTTCCTATGAATAAGTCAGTGATCTTGTTCTTTGTGGGATCGGATCTGTACTCCATGTAGGAGCTCTTCTCCTTGCACTTGTTGAAGAACTCTTGCATAATAGTTCTTCCCTCCATTCCTTCCCTCTTAAACTTTTGATTGCAGTTGTAGACTTGTTTGATACTCATGAAATTTTCTGCGCTCGACTGCATCGTAATTACATACATTGGCTTAACATGAACTTCATCCATTTCTCTCATCATCTTAAAATCTAGTTTAGAGGGACGTCCAGCGCATGCATTCCCATGTAGGTTGTCGCTAATAATGTGGTTAAGGGTTCATGTTGGACAACAGTATTCAATATGTTTACTATCTCTTCAAAGACATGTATCAAAAAAGGGCAACCACACTTTCTCGCTTTAGTTCTCACCTTTTCACTAGGTGTCTTGCTAGGTATGTTCTTCTTATGCCTCTAACAAGCTAACCAAGTGATAGGCCTTCTTCCTTTTGAACCATTTATTGTAGTTGACACGGGTGAAGTTGTCATTCTTTACTTCTCCCTTATCCCAATCGATAATGTCATCTCTGTCTTTGAAAATAGCATATGTGACGAAGAACTCGCTAAAGTCGGCTGATTCAATAGGAGTTGGTTTAGGACAATTTTCGAACTTGGGGAGTGTGATCAGTAGTGGTCACCCCCACTTTTGTGAATCCATACTATCATTTTGTTGCATATATGGAGTTGTATCTTGAGTACCATAACATGGTTTATTTGGCCGAATAGTGTATTTTAGAGGACCTTCTTATCATCCGAGAATATGATAGGATTGAATTTTGGGAATTGGACAATCAAATTCAGTAGGTTTGTTTGGAATGACGGTGTACTCAGAAGATGTTTGTTTTTGTTGGCGTCCATCCAAATACAAACATGAGACCGGTATTTGATTTAGGCTTGGATATGAGTAGGGAACGTAAGCTTGTTCATATTAATGATTTTCATTATGGTACGAGCCATATGATGAAAATGTGTCTTGTTCTATCTATATAGGATAAGAAATATACACTATAAGCATCTAAATACTTAATGAAACTACATATATTGTTTGAATTATAACATCAACTATATTTTGATTTCTTCATTCGTGTAAAGTTAGAAAATACAACATTAATGTTTGAATAAAATTAATTGTCTTCTTCTACATGATTAATTTCGTGTAAAATACAATGTTTAATGTTTGAACTACAACATTAACCATATCATTCGGTCTTAAAATTTCATTTCAACTAAATCTTTTAATGTTTCAACTATAACATCAACTATATTCTCATGACTTAATATTTTTGTTCTAACTACAACTATCTTCTTCTACAACATAAAGCAACATAAATCATACATGTTATATAATGTTTAAAGTACCACATCAAACTTATCTCTTAAAATTTATCATGATGGTAGATTGAACTATATTCTTATATTTGAACTCATACAATATTTGAACTAGAACATAAAGCATACATATTATTATATTATAACAAATAAATAGACTTGAAACTAACCTCATTGTTAAAACCTTAAGACAATTTCCTTCATTTTAGTAGAATGCGTTTGGATCAACACCATCTACGCTTTCTTATTCATGATGATAACCATTTGATTTATCATCTTCTGCATCTTCTACCCTTTCAATGGATAATTTCTTGAACTTTTACAAAAAAAAAACTTCTTCATTTTTTTTGTTTTCGAGAAAGATAAGAAGGAAGAAATATGAAGTGTTAATGATAAAGGTGAATGAAGATGGTGAGTGAAGGTTGTACAAGTAGGGGAAGAAAGAGCGAATATGTGGTCGAAAGAAGAATGAGTAAGTGCTCAAAGTATGGAAAAGTTGGTCTCTATATTGTAGTCCTGAGCCATTGTTACATCAAAAATAAGTATCGGTTTGATAAGACAACCTAATCCTGAGTTTGCATAGTAGCCTGCGTCCCGTTAATATGACTAGAACTAAATATGAAAATATCAAGAAATTAGTGTTACACGTAGTCTAAATAATACATTGTTCAAATAACATTACGTTAATTCTAATAATGCGATTCTTCTTTCGATACCTCTCACAGGATAAAGCCACATATTCCCTCCAAAATTTCACAAAACAAATTCAAATATTGGATTAGGATCTCTAAGACTCCTTATGTCTCTAATCCCTCTAACTTTATCCAAATATTTGATATCTTCTTTATCCTTATCATTAAACTTCATAAGACCTTCATTCTGCTCACTTAGCGAATTTCTATCTTTCTGCAATTCATCAATAACCTCTTGTTTTCTCTCTTTGAATGGTGGATCGATCCAATTTGTATAATTATAACCTCAATCATTATTTTGTTTCTTCACATCATACGTGATGAATTCTAGATACCCCAAAACCTTATACCAAAGTTCCATTGACCCTCGACGGTTAGTTGCACTAAAGGAAAACCACAATAAAATACTTTATTTGTTGTGACTGATGAGGTTGATGAAGAATCCATCTCCTATTAATGAAAAAATATTACAAAATGTGAGTGAGAGATTGTGGAATAGAGCTTGTGGGTGTGGAAATCATATCCTAACAAAGACTCTTTAATAGGAAAAATGTTCTTGTGCTCGACAGTTGTGTACGTGGTGTATCCAACTACTATCCTTTGTGGGTGTAAACCAGCTTTAACCAAATGTGAATTTAATAAATCACATGGAGATTTTCTACTTTGGATTTGGATAATATATTAACAAAAACAAGTTTCATACTAATAGGCCAAACAAATAAACCCTAAAAGTCTAGACGAAACTGGATGCGTACCATTTATAAGTAAGGTGATGATTTTATGACATATATTATGCCACAACATCCCAAATAGGTCACATACTACCATTAAAAATTAATACAAGTTCTTTCATTCATTAAAATGATGTTTTCGTCCTGCTGAACGGGCTTACAACCGCATGAAGCCTAACATCATGATTTTATGCGATTTTCTTCGAAAAAATATCATAAAAGGCATAAATAACCATTTAGAACCAATAAAAATACTTATGAACACCTAAAACACCTCCAACCATATTTTAGCTTTCCTTGTCACACGTCGCACTTGTTCCAGCCGTACAAGCCACACCCGTTCCAGACGTGACTAGCTACATCCCTACACCACCTTGATAAGCTGCCTAGGATCCTCCCGTGATGAGCCACCCTACTCTACCCGTGACGAGCCATTGTGCGACGGGTCGTTTATGATTTCAACATTCTTTAGTCAATTGCTCTTGCCTATCTTACCAAAGTTCCTCTCCGGTTGACAAGAATGTCTGGAATGTTGTTATTGAAGGTGATAATCTCACATTAATCAACGTAATTAAACAGGTTTGGCATGCCCATTAAGAGATCTCCCCAATTGTTCACGATACTAATCCCTCGAAGCCCGTGCTACGCACGAGACATTTTTTTTCATTTTCCTCTTCTAATATGATCAATAACGCCAGTGACATAAATAAGGCCCCATGTGAATCAAGGATACGTAGGTCAATGTTTCGACTTATGTGATGACGTGGATTTATATTTCTTTTAGTCTAATCCAACTTTATTTTATACATTGTTAAGTAGGTCTAATTCTAATCATCATAAAAGTCTATATATGTAATAAGAAAATATTTATTTATATTATTGTTCATTGCGAATTTAAAATAATTAAAATTTAACATAAAGTAAAGGATTAGGAGAAGATCGAGGTTAGTGCATAAGTAATTGAATCGAGCTCTTAAATTAATCATCTGAATTAGCCATCGAGCAACTATGTTAGAGCTATTTATAGATTAAATTAGTCATCATAGGAGAAAGTCGTTAAGTTCTGTAACGCTATAATAAATACAGGAGAAAGAGAAATGATTATAATGTTGGAATGAATGATGACATGTGTGAATGCATGCATTAATAGTCATTTGTGTTATCATCTATTATTTTTTACCAATGTCAATTTTATAACTTTTTATTATTTATTTTTCTTCTATATTTTTATTATTTCCATATTTTATTTTATTTTTTTAAATACATCATAGTTTAATTTTAGAAATATAATTAATTAATTTATTAAATAAAAAATATTTATGTAGAAGATAAAAATTTATCTTTTCATATATTTTTGTAAATATTTCATAATTTTTTTGATCTTTTTATAATTTTGAGAAATTACGAGAAAAAGGCGTAATTATCACAAATTACATACATAACCAATACTTTCTGAAAAAACCCTCTTTTAATGTTTGGTGACACACATAAAAATTCATTTATATATACATAGATACTAGGCTAACATCGCGTGTGCCTCACAAAGCTTTTGTTCAATTTTCTTGTGTTTTACATGGATAACAATGAAATCAAAGACACAATGTCCTACCCTATTTTGCTTGTTTCTATTATTTAAAATTTCCCAATTATTTTTGTGATATGGAATTGGAATGTGAAGTTCAATAAATATATATAGAAGTATTGGTAAAAAAAATGCACTTTTTTGGACATAATCCCAAATCTACCACCAACCTTTATATATCTACTAACATATGCACATTTTTTTAGCTTTTCTTTTAAATCCGGAAATATAATATAAAGAAGTTGAAAGTCTGAAAAGTTGCGTGTAGGGCTGTAGTGGACTACCTGACACAGATTTGATATGACACTGACGTGGCACACCGTGATTGGATGCAATGGAAAAAGGAAAAGAAAATACATTTGCTTAGCTTCGGATTAAGGTGTTTTAATCACCCAGCCCAAAACACTAATCTTCCCGCCCAATTTACATTTTCCCACCAAATACCCTTGACAACGCCTTTGATTATTTTCAGCTGGTTACCGCACCGAAAGATGAGAGAGTACACATGTAACAATACATGGTGATCCAATATACAAGGCATGACAGGATCTGTTGTAAAATTCAAAAAATGTTTAATGGCTTACAAAGTTTAGTGAATTATGTATTAAAAAATGAAAAATGTGAATATACGTCTTCAAAGAGAGCAATAAATATATATTGTAATGTTTTGAAAAATATGTATATACCATCTACAACTGAAGTTGGAAAAAAACCCATATATTACTTGGTAGAGTTAACATTGCATAAGAAGTGAGATGGGTTGAGATCAATGTTGAGTTGCATTGCCCGGGATCTCCCTCCCAAAAACGTCCAATCCGTTGCATTGCCCGCCAAAAAAACTTATCTACTTACCCTCCAAATAAAAAAGAACTAAAAAATTCTCATATATGTCATACCTGTTTGCATATGTGGCTATCTTCAACCTCTGCTTACCTTTTCATCCTGCTACTCTTTTTCATATATTTGTATTTACTCTACTTTCATCCACTCAGCCCCAGGAATATTCCATCATTTACACACCTCGTACATCCATTGAATTTTCCTGTATCCGATCCTGTCACAAAGCTCACCAAGCTCACCAAGCTATATAATAATGGGTAAGAATGTGGGTTGAGGGAAATTTTTACTGCTTACCTTTATGCTAAAATAACATGTGCGATTAATTATATATGTAGTAGATTGTCGATTTCCGTGTTTGGAATTGAATCGGTCGTTTAATTTTTGTACACAGACGAGTGCCTGATTACAGCAGTAAGTGGCGGGAGTTGGGTTTTGAGAGGAGATGGGTGGGTATACCAAGGCAAGCAAGTTTCGTCTGGGTTGTTGACTCCGGAATCTATTATGTACATGAATCTGGTGAAGATTATACGTAGCAAGTTGAGGATAGAAGAGAATATCATACTTAAGTTAAGTTATTACCCCCTTGCTCTACCAGGAATCCCTCCCATCTATGTTGCTTGTGATGATGATTTGGAGGCATATAGGTTTAGCAATTCACGAGGGAAAGTCTTCCAAACACCTTTGTATTGTGAGGTAGAGACTGTCGAGGATGAGGTGAAACCCTTTGTAATAGCAAAAACAGAGGAGATCGATGTTTTGTCTAGCGCACCAGAGGTGGAAACGGAAACGCAGACAATGGCAGGAGAGAAACAGGTTCATGACTGGAAACGAAAGCGTGAGAACAAGACCATTCCTATTGAATTGGTATGTCTATTAACAGATGAAAAAAAGGAAGAGTCGGATGGATAACATGACCATTCCCTATTGGAAATTTCAAGTGGTGGATCAGACTTAATTGTAGTTGATCTAAATGATGGAGAAGAAGTCGATGGTGATCTCAGCGACGGTTCATACTTATGGTGGGACAAATTTGTAGAAAATCAAGTGCAAAGTCTGCAAGAGTGGCCTGTGATGGTGCCGGGTCCAGCAGAGCTGTCATCGACCTGGTGGATGATTCATGCAACGATGTTGAGGATGACGAGGAAGAGTATAATCAGGATTTTTTCAAAGAATTGGATGAAGCTAAGTTGAGAGTGTTGAGGTCAAACAATCCATATGTGGAAGCCAATGTAGTCCAAGACGACGGAGCGATGATCGGTTCTGGAATAAGATTAAGAGCATTGTATGAAGATAAGGAGAGCTTGAAAAATGCTATTGTAGAATATGTTGTGAACAACTGTTTTGAAACCCGTGTGAAGAGGTCTGAACCAACACGTCTGTTTGTTGGATGCAAGGTCAGAAGTTGCTTGTTCCGAATCAATGCGACAATTATACTGAAGACGAGCATGTTTAAGGTGAAGAAGTTTAAGACAGAACATTCTTGTGGGCTGAAGTACACACACATTCCAGGCAAGAAGGCAACTACGTCATATGTTGCTAGTAAAATACTCCAACGGTATGGTAAAGTCAATTTTGTTTCCATCATCATGCGTTCAATTGATCATTGAGTAACTGTTTTGTTGTTCAACTAGGTACAACCTCGGGAAGAAAATGTTGTCGGCAAAGCTATACAACTGCTTTGAAGTTAGGAGGGATATATGTTAGTTACATGAAAGCCTCTTGAGCAAGGCAGGTCGCTGAAGCCATGGTCCGAGGCACCGCGGAGGAATGTTTCATCTACATCCATTCGTTGTTAGAGATGCTTAAAGTGGTTAATCCTGGTTCGTACACATCAATTAAAACAGACTGTCATAATAGATTTGAGTCTTGCTTTTGGGCATTGGGATGTACCATCAGAGTCATCCCACGGCTTAGAAAGGCCAGTACAAATATAATGCACTAGGATCAAAATACAGTATGGTAGGATCATATCAGTACCAGGGTCAGATAGTAATATTGGGATGTTAATGTATGCAAATGTGAAAATATATTATATATGGTAAGATAGTTTCAGTACTACGGTAGGATGGTAATGTTGGGATAGTAATGTTTGCAAATATTTAAACATATAAGTTATGGTAGGATAGTTTCAGTACTATGGTGGGATATTAAGGTTGGGATAGTAATGTTTGAAATATAAGGTACATAAGGATAATTCTAGTACTATGGTAGACTCATATTAGTACTATGGTAGGATCATGTCAGTACTATTGTGGGATAGTAATGTTTGCAAATACTTTAGGTTGTTTCTGTTGACGGTGCTCACTTGTCGAGGAAGTTCCCCGAAGTTCTTCTTATGGCAGTTGCACAAGACCCAAACAATCATATTTATCCCATTGCGTTCTCAGTTGTGGGGTCCGAGAGAAAAGCGTCATGGTCTTTATTCTTTGAACATTTGAAACTAAGCGGTGCAGTCCCCGATAGTGTGGAAAATATCGTCATATCGGATAGGCTCGCAAGCATAAAGAGTGCTATGAAGGTGCATTACATGCTGGCAGGCCATGGTTATTGCGCATACCATTTGTACCATAATCTGAGGCCATCGGGGAGTGGCTCGGGAGCTTTGCAGGATCAGTGGGTTCAATGTTGCTAAGGCCTACACGGTCGAAGACTTTGAGAAGTAGATGGATATGTTGAAGTTGATGGCACCGCGCATGGAAGAAAGGGCCATGAGAGTACCTGTAGAAATCTTGGTCAAGGGGACACTGCCGTTACGAGAGGTTCAACATTATGACAACGAACAATTCGGAGTCTCTCAATGCTGTACTAAAAAACGAACGTGCTTGGCCAATCATTCCATTGTTCAACATAATCTTGTAGACAATGTCAAGGTGGTTCGAAGACAGGAGGAGTAAGCCAGGCACAGGGGATGATGAGCCAGCCAACAAAGTGGTTGTAACACTGGACCAACGACGTATGCAATCATTGTCATTGAGGGCGACCAGGTTAAGTTAGCATGTGGCAGAAGTGAAGGAAGGCTTCAAAACTTTCGAGGTGAACCTGCGGACCGAGGAAATGCCAATGCGAGGTGTTCCAGAACGACAAAATTCCCTGCCGACATGCATTTGCAGCAGCCTCCGAACTGAATGTGTGGGTAGTAGATTTACTTTCCTCCTACTATCTTAACAAGAATTTGACTGAAATGTACAAGGAAATTATCCATGTTGTCCCTGAGTCCCGGTCCCAGTGGACTTTGCCAGCTCGAGTTCAATGCTCACATCCATTGTGGACTAGAGGTCCTGGACGACCAAGGGTTAATAGATACAAAGCTTCTTGGGAGAGGAGGAAATGCACAAAGTGTAACAGATTTGGGCATCTTGCAAGGAAATGCTTCAGCAACCGCTCTTGAAACATTAGGGATCCATCTTTTGGTGTTATGTTCATTTTGAGTTGTGGTTCATGACAATATGCTTTTAGGTGCATTGTTGTTTTGATGTAAATTTTGCGTGTCAACACCATTCAATGTTGTTGACTGTGTATTGTATATGACAGGATAATTTTAGGTCTATGGTGATATTAAGAGAAGGGTACATAATCATTTCTTGAACTCTGTTGTTGTACGAAGCAAATTATATGTAGTCCATAAAGTAGCGGGGAATCACTAGTACAATTGACTTGGAGGTTACAATAAAAAGTGGTGGTGCTATGACGCAAAGGAATATGAGTTTATCTTGGCTCATCGTCGTCTTCAAGAACTATCAATCCTTCACCCGTGACTCCCCGACCACGGCATTGAACTAGTTGTTGTAGAACTTTGTCGCTTTTTGGACTTGTAATCTCTTTTGACAAGACGGCAGCTGAGTTACATTTGAAACTATTAAGAAACCAAATATATCACAATGTCACTAACATATATGAGATTCTTAGTGATATCATAGTATTTTACCATCGGTACACCATGGAACCCCCAGGTAGTTAAGATCGTCATAAAACCTCGACGCAAAGTCAACATTAACGAAGAAGAACTTACTGGCCCACAGTTCATCAACGTCGGTCGTCAAATCCCAAAGAAAAGGTTCGACTCCTTCCTTTTTACCCAAACGGATTTCTCCCGTGTCTCCAACCGAGATGTTGTACGTGCTCATCATCACTCCAACCTCGACATTGACGTTGAAGGCTTTACTGAAGCTGAAAAAAACGTACAATATTTGCCATACCTGCGGGTGCAGCTGTGATGGTGGTAGTTTATAAGTTTGGAGAAACGACATGACCAGCTCTGGGAAAGGTAACCGGAAACCTAGGTGAAATGGGTACATGTGTAGGGCGGCCCATCCTTGAACGACGGTGTCTGCGAACTGGTTGTTTGGAATCTGGATTTGCACTTGTGGGTGCAAGCCGGTTGTTTTTCCGATGCCCAACTCATCCTTAGAGTGACTTGGACTCTATAATTCTGTAAAATGGTATGACAGTGAAAAGTTGGATTTTCATAAGCATAAACGAAGATTGTCCTTATCATTCCTGACCGTCCATATTTATGTGCAGCTAAATCCACGATCTTAACAACAGCAAAAGGGTCCAAATACACAATTCCGTAATCACACAAACACGGCCTCTGCAATCTGCCGCCTGTGGCTGTCTATGAACTTGTCAGCCACCGCATCAAGGTTCGCCATCCCATGAGCGAGCCATTCAATATGTTTTGCGCAGTACACTCCACAGTCACCCCTGTTTAGTTTATGTGAGTTAGCTACAAAGTTATTCAAGTGCATGACAGGATACATAGAATTCATGGTAGGGTTCTTACGTTCGTTTGTTCTGCTTCAGACCCTTTACCCTATTGAAGCGTAGAGGCTTTCCACCCTGAACTACGTACTTCTCAGCAGTACCTGGATACGCGCTCAGTAGGAAGGGAACCCTGACCATGACTAGGTTAAGCTCTTCTCTTATATGTTCTTCTTTCATGAGGTCGTGGTTGTAGTCATACACATTTAAAACCCATTCATACAGGTCTATTTCTAGTGCAACCCAGTGATTACTATTTACAAAATATGGGGCATACACATACTCTGTTTCATCCCATCTTTGTGAAACACCCTCTGGTAGCTCACCTCTGCAGTATTGTAACAAGTATTCCAGGGTTTTCCCACCATTAATCTTCCCATCGTGGAAGTTCTTGATCTGATTGGACCAGAAACTATCAACAACAACACAAGTGTGGGTCTCTGGAGGCCTTCTCTGTATAGAATCACGTACGTAGCATAGGACCTCATCAATTTCCTTCATGTAGATCACAAATATATCTCAAAAGACATCACAAATATATAAGGAATGACACATCACATCAGGTTAGAGGATACCACTTACCACTCTTGTCCACCAATTGGATGGCTCCAACAACCTTGCAAAATTTTTATGGTCCAGTTTGTATGTGCTCTCTGGCTTGAACAGGTGTATGGTGGTCCGAGAGGTAATAGGAGGTTGGCTGCCAATAAAAAGAGTATATTACTAATTTAGAATGTTGTGATATATGATGAAACAAGACAAGTCATCTGTGAATGGCCAGAGCACAAACCTATGATCTGAATACCAAATAAGGAAGTCTGTCATTTCCTTGCATGGTGTATTTTTTGTTAGCTTCTTCAGCTTCTTCAAAACATTGTCATCTTTGAATAGAGGCTTCATAGTTTTCTTTGCATTGGGGGATCTTCCTTTTCTGCACCTGCTTTGCCCCAACCTGGTGCGCATCCTCTACATCATCCTCCTTCTCAGCCTCTTTGGGCACCTCATCTCCACCCTTGTTCTCATCCACCATTGTAGCTTTTGACTCGACAACTCCCTCCTGGGTAGCCTGTGTTGCTTCCTCAGTTGGGCCATCACCCACATCATCTGTCTCTGTCCTCTCAATATCTCCTCCTTCGCCTTGATTCCCATCCACTCCTTGACTGCCGCATATGTCCTTCATAACATCATTGAGAACCTGAAATACATGTTCCACATTCTCTATACTACCAACTGGTTGGGCCACATTTTCTTGCATTTAACAGATACACTACTCATCAATATTGTGTATCCTGCCACACAGCTTATATCATACCTCCAGGCAATGAATCACATATATCTAATATAACTAATCATTTTTCACCGTGGACTATGTATTATTGACAACCAGTAATACCTGTGCCACATTCTCTACTCTACCAAATGGCGGGACCATGATGTCCCCTAAATCCACAAACACATTATCCTGCATTTATCAAATACACCTATTCATCAATTTTTTACATCCTGCCATGCATTTGATATAATACCTCCAGCAAATGAATCACATATATCTTATACAACCAGGTCGATTGCACAATGCACTATATAATATGACTTAATTGACAACATACCTCCATAATTGCATCATTTTGCACCTCAATGTTGTTGCCATCCTCCTTGTTCTCACTCTCTTCATTGTCCTCTATCAAAGCCTCAGCCGTTTTATCTTCATTTACAGCAGTTGACATGTCCACTCCACCATCACCACCATTAGCACCACCATCCCCCTTGTCCTCATCACCACCATCATCTGCATCATCGTCATCATCTTCCTTTTCTTCTTCATCATCGTCTTCACCTTCAACCTCTGCTCCACTCTGTTTCTTCTTCTCTCCCTGCTCAGCCACCTCTTCATTCACAGACATTGTAGATTTGTTGAAGAAATTAGTCATTGCAGTTTTCTCTCCTCTCCTGGACTGAACTCTTCCTTCTCCACAATTCAGACCAGTAATCAGGCTAAATTCTTTCATGGAGAACCTAGACTCTTTACCACACACATCATACCATGTCTCGTACTTCTTACCACTATCTAGCTGCTTCATCAGAATAGCATGTATTGTCTGGGAAGAGAATGACACTTGTTGAATCATTTCAAGCACTTTACCAAAAGGGCCATCCTTCAACCATAGCCAATCTACATGACTCAGTTTTTGCCTAATTTCGTAATAGTAAGCTGTTCTAGAACAAATGTTGATCTTACCATAAAAATCCTCACCAGTGTAGTACATATACGGAATCTACATAACAAATTCGTTTTATAAATTTCATTAGAAAATAGACATGCAAATATTTTAGGGCTTGTTGATAGGAATTAAGCACTATGATAGGACGAAGATTTGTTCTTACACCGCGTTTGAATAGTAAGGGATGGATTTGACATTTCGTGCTCTTCCCCTTCGCCATCTTCGCAGGGACCGACTGTTCATCCTCAACCAAGGCGTCGCTCTTCCCCTTTTTCGCTTTCCACCGGCCTTAGAAACCTTACTAACATTAACGGGAGCCGCTTCCGCCGCCTCCGTCTGCGGCTACTCTTCCAAATCGGCCGCCAGTACTTCGTCGTCTTTGATTTCGGCTGACATGTCTTTCATCGTCTTAAGCTTAACCATTCCGAATCGAATTTGTGAAATCGGGTTGGAAGAAGCCCTAAGTTTGAGTTGAAGACGATGAAGATGAAAGAATGGGTGATGAAGATAATGGGTTTTGGGAATAACTGCTAACTTTGAGTTCTACATATGAAGATAATGGGGGTTCACCTTTTGCTTGTCTAAAAATAACGACTACAGATTTGATTTGAATTCAAAGATCTGTTTTGGGAATAATCGCTAACTCTGGTAGTTAGTTACTAATTACATAAATTTAAGGGGTTTAATTCTCTGCACCTACAACTCTACAAATTCACATCATTATATCATATTTTAATCTATTTTTTATTAAAATATTATATGTTTTCTCTTTTCTTTGTTAACAAAATAAAATGTGCATAGATTTGTAGATATATAAAAGTTGGTGGTAGATTTGGGATTAGGCCCAAAATAGTGCATTTTTATGTTAAACACCCATATATATATATTATAATGTTTGTCAGTTCACACATTATAGCATATAGTTTTTTGGACAATAAGTTTTTACCCTGTAGATTGTCATCCCTCATCTCCTACTGGTATAAGTTATTGGCCTAAATATATATATTATGATGTTTGTCAGTTCACGTATATAGAAGAACTCACCTTAAGTATATTGGTATAAGTTATTGGACTTATCGAAGAGAACATGA
Source organism: Phyllobates terribilis (assembly GCF_046119375.1). Classification (NCBI taxonomy): domain Eukaryota; kingdom Metazoa; phylum Chordata; class Amphibia; order Anura; family Dendrobatidae; genus Phyllobates; species Phyllobates terribilis. Next base: position 20,355 of record NW_027368821.1, on the reverse strand, counting down.
ATGTCTTTTGTCATCACACAGCAAATGAAAAAAAATCTTTCTCTTCAAATTTCACAAATAGATCAACTTAAGAATATCTAACACTTAGCAAATTGTCTTTAATTACCATTTGAGTGTTAGTATTATGAAGTATAAAATGAAATCATTTCTTTTAGTCTGATAGATAATTCCGTAAAAATTATTATAGTTCTAATTATATTAAATAAAATAACAATAAAAATTAAATTATTATTAAATATACCTAAAATGGATGTCTATAGATAGAAAAAAAGTAATAATATTTATTTTTTATTTTTTTAATGGCCATAATATTTGTTAAATTATTTATTTTATAAATTAAATAAACTCATACATGAACCTATAGGAGAATATCATGTATCTTATGCTTTAAACACTTTTATAGACAAGTTGAAAATTTTAAAGCATTTTTTGTCAAATGATAGTTTGTGTTAAAACCCACTTTTACACCTTGTATAAATGTAGCAAAACTTCACCTAACCCATGATGCCAATTAATGGCACTCTGCTCAGCACTCTCTAGCTAAACTAAACTAGCACCTAAGAATGTAATAATTAGATCCAAGTTTTGTTTGTTAAGTTCTATAACGCTATAATAAATGCGGGAGAAAGACAAAGGATTGTAAAGCTGTCTTTTGCGCTTAGGACCTGCTCTCCTTTATCTCTCGGAGATTCTCTTGTCCAGTTTGATCTTGCCTTACGCACCTCTTTGGAGAAGATTGTTACAGGTTCTGGGCCCGGTTTTGGAGACTGGCAGTGGTGGCTCACCACTCTTCCTATTAGGCTTGGTGGCCTAGGTGTTTTGAGTGCTGTGGACGTTAGTCGTTATGCTTTCCTCGCCTCTCGTTTGCAGTCCAGCTCTTTGCAGGATAGGATTCTTCAGAGTTATGGGATTGTCTCCCCTGGCCCTTCTTTTCAGTCTGCTCGGGAGGTTTTTTTGGCTTTTTGTGATGTTGATGCTCTCTCGGTTACCTCTAGCTCCCCTGCCCCCCAGTTTATGAAGACCTTGGCAAAGAGCTATTTTGGTGTTATTGAGGCGCGTCTGGTTTCACAATACTCTCTTAGTCCCCGACAGGTTGCTTTGCTTAGCTGTATTCGTGCTCCTCATGCACATGATTTCTTGTTCACCGTCCCTATAGACGATCTGGGTCAGCGGATGAATGCTCGTCAGTTCTGGGCTGTTCTGGGATTCGCCTTGCGATCCCGTTGTTTACTGATGGTGCTCTTTGCTCGAGTTGCCATGTGCATCGGATGGACCAGTGGGGTGACCATGTTGTTCATTGCTCTAGCGAGGTGGGGGTGAAGTTTTCGGCATAACCTGGTGAGCGACATTCGTTTTGATATTTGTTCCAAGGTTGGTATTGCAGTGCGGAAAGAGGCACCTATGGGGTTCCACACTGAGGAGGGTCGTAATTTGAGACCGGCCGACATTCTGTTGTTCAATTGGTCCCCCTTTGCTGGCGGGGGTGTGGGTTCTTGGGCTCCTGGGGCCGCTTTGCACAATGATGTCGAGAAGAAGAAGAGAAAGTATGCTTCGAAATGCGCAAATAACGGCTACTCTTTTATTCCTTTTGCTTTCTCGACCTTTGGGGAGTTCGACCAGGAGGCTTTGACTACCCTTTCGCGCCTCAAACATCTAGTTGTCACTCACTCAAATATTGTTAAGAGTGAGACTTTTCTTTTTCATAGGCTGAACTTTTGTATTCAAAAAGGAGTCGGAGATCAACTTGTCTCTCGACTTCCTTCCAACTTTGTTTGGTGATATAAGTATATGATACGAGATTAAGATTTCTATATTTGTGAATGCATGCATTAATAGTCCTTTGTGTTATAATTTAGTATTTTTCACCAATGACAATTTTATAACTTTTTATTATTTCTTTTTCTTCTATATTTTTAAAATTTCTATTTTTAAATTTATTTTTGTAAATACATCGTAGTTTGATTTTAGAAATATTATTAATTTATTTATTAAATAAAAAATAATTATGTAGAATATAAAAAATTATCTTTACATATATTTTTATAATTCTTCCATAATTATTTTTGATCTTTTTGTAATTTTGAGAAATTACGAGAAAATTCTGTAATTATCACAAATTACAGACAGAACCCGTACTTTCCGGAAAAAAACCCTCTTTTAATGTTTGATGACCCCTATAAAATTCATTTATATATACATACATACTAGGCTAACATCGCGCGTGCTTCACACGACTTTTTTCAATTTTCTTGTGTTTTACATGGATGACAGTGGAACCGAAGACACAATGTCCTACCCTATTTTACTTGTTTTTTTTCATTTATAAATTCCCAATTATTTTTGTGATATGTAAATTGGAATGTGAAGTTCAATAAATATATATATATTGTAATATTCGTCGGTTCACGCATTGTAGCATATATTTTTTGAACAATAAGTTTTTACCCCAAATATCGATTGGCATCCCTCGTATTTACCGTTCCTCCTACTTTCTCCCCTATGGTTCTTTTTCTTTTTCTTTTTCAAAAACAATGAAGAACACACAAGTTTGAAGTTTCAATCATTATTTCTTATTCAAAAATAGATGGAGGAAGACTCTTGTAGAGTATAAGCAACAACATGAATTTTGAATGATGTTTTTAGTAAACAAATGTGACTCAATTTCCACAAAATGATGGTTAATATAATGACATGATGAAATGATAATGATGAAATGACAGAATTAAGAAACAATTGAAAGTAAAAAGGATGGGTAGTCGTGGGTTATACAAATGAGAGTTCGGTGAAGGAGAAATGAAACATGAAACGGCGGATTATCTACCTTACTTTGAGAGAGAAAAAAATATTTTGTCTTCCTCGTATTATTAATTAATACCAATGTTTATGAGTTAATGTTGTAAGCTAGTTTAAGATAACAACACCTTATACATGCTACATACAATGAGACAATAATATTGGTAGGGAACATCACATGTTCTAAAAAAACTTGCATTTGTTGAGATCACCAGTCCTATGTCAAACATTTACGGATTCTAACCCATGATGCAATTTACTGGTTCTCTGCTCAGCACTCACCTAAGAATGTAATAATTAGATCCAATTTCTAAAATAAAAAGAGAATGAGAAGATTATGATCAAACTAAAATAGTTAATCCCAGACATTTCAAAGTCTATCATAAACTCCATTTATCATTGAGGGCAGGAGATGCTCTCTTGAATTCGAGAATTTTCATGCAATTTGCCTTCAATGTGGAGTTTATGGCCATTTGAAAGCTCAGTGTCCTTGCGCTGCCCAATTCCCGGCGACGGAGACCCAGAATCCTTCGGTGGAAACTTTGCCAATTAGAAGGGCACCATGTCTCAGGGGATGCAATACAGGCAGAGGTGATGCCTATTGTCTCAGGGCCATTCAAAGGAGGTTTCAGGTGGCAAGAGGTCCGAGAAAGTTTCCGAAGTTTGTGTAGTTAGAAGGGGAGGGTAAGTCTCTGAAGATCATCGTTCCAGGTGAGGAGGGGGTTCTGGCAGTCTCCTCGCTTCCGACGGAGTCACCGGAGTTTCAATCGGGAAATTGGTTCGGGAGGTGCCCTCTCCGAGAACTTTAACGATTCAATTTGTCCGGTCATAGGAGTGCAGGGGGAGCCAGAATCGCGTGCTGATATTTTGCCGATTTCAGGCCCTGTTTGTGCGGGAACAGAGAGTTTGCAGGGAGGAGAATCTTCCATTTCGGCAATTGACCTGACATGTCTTTGTTCACGGGCCTACACGCATCATTAATGAGGAAGAGACAATTGGCTTTATTGTGCCCAACTAGAGGAGCTCAATCCAAATCCATCTTCTATTCACATAACTCCATTCCTTTGGGCCCCATGTTGTGACTAGAAAAGAAAGCCGATGCTAACTCCACTCTTTTGTTGCTTTTGCAGGATGTGAAGAAAGGAAGTGCAGCGGCCCCAGTTCCTCATGATAAGGGTAATTTCATTTCAGTGGAGAAATTGGCAGCTCATGGTAATTTTGCTACTATCGGAACTCGGGTGCTCTGCAACGATGTAGAGGGTTACCAAACAGCCTAGATCCCCTTCCTTTGAATCTCCCCATTTAGGGGTGTTTATAGGGTTTGAGTCAAACCGAACCGAACCACGGAAAACCGAAACCGAACCGAACATAATCGGTTCGGTTTTCGGTTCTTGAAAATTCAAATATTCGGTTTTCGGTTTATATGGTTCGGGTTCGGTTCGGTTTAAAACCGAATTAAAATCATTCATTTGATTCGAACTAAGAAGGTATGAATTTTGTACCATTTGTTTTGTGTGTTTAGCTTAGTTCAATTAATTGTCTAATTTATTCATTTGCTCTAATTTATAACGAGATCCGGAGAAGGATTTTTGGCCTTTGGGAGAAGTGAAACTTTGAATTGTTGGGATAAATTTTAAGACAAGAACTATGTGTTAATTTGTTTCATGTTTTGTTTTAGTCTTTTGGGTGAATGGATTGTGGAAAAAATTCTTTTAAGACTTAAAGATCAAATTAAGGGGAAAACTTTTTGGTTTTCTCGGGGTTTTCAAAGGTTTAATGTCTTCCAATCATAAATTCGGGTTTTTAGGTCTAAACAGAACCTAAACCTATTAAAACCGAACCAAACCCGAACCGAACCGAACATGTACTGTTCAGTTTTCGGTTCCAAGAAATAGTATTTTCATTTTTGGTTTTTACGGGTTAGGTTCGTTTCGGTTCGGTTTTGGACCGATGAACACCCCTACTCCCATTATAATCCAAAATGCTTATCTTTTTGTGGAATGGTCGTGGTGTCGTGAAGGATAGTTTTTGTCGAACAACGAAGTATTTTATTCGAAGACACTGCGTTGATTTCAATGTTTGTTTTGAGACCCAAATTTCTGGTACTAAAGTGAAGGCGGCTTGCGACGGTCTCTGTTTAGGATATTCGGTTATCGTTGATTCGAGAGGTAGGGTGGTTGTATTTTCATGGTTTGGGACCAAACTAAGATTGATGTCGTGTCGTCCTCAGTTAATGGTGATTTCATCTTGGGTGATTTGAAGAACGGGGCTGCTATTGCCACTTTCGTCTTCACTTATGCCCCGCAGGCTGTTCATAGAAGTAATCGCTTTTGGAGTGAGATCAAGAGTGTGATTTAGGGAATTACGGGTCCGGTCTTTCTTGGCGGCGAATTTAACTGAATTTTGCGTCTATATGAGAGAATTGGTGGGTCCGGGCTGCTACATCCTGATTTGCATATTTTCCAAGAGCTCATTTACGACTTGAGTTGCTTGATATGGGGTTTCCAGGTCAGTCTTTTACCTGGTCTAATGGGTCCTCGGGAGACAGATTTGTGGCTAAGCATTTAGACCATATTCTCATGTCGCCTTCCGTCTTTTCCTAGTGGCCAGATGCGGAGGTTCGAGATCTTGCTAAACATGGGTCCGATGACACGCCTCTTTTACTCGAGCATGAACCCGTGGTGCAGCTAGGTTTACTACACATCCTTTTAGGTTTGAAGCAATGTGGTTATCTCATCCGGACTTCTTGAATTTTATCCGGAACGCGTGGAGGAATGGTGTTTCGGCTAGGACGGCTCGTAGGTGCTGAAATTTGAGCTGCTCAAGTTGAATAAGACCACCTTCGGACATGTTTTGGAGAAGAAAAACACTGCGGTCGCAAGACTTGAGGACATTCAGGCTAGGATCCAAACTGCTCCCTCCACGGAGTTGGTCGCTCAATAATCATCCATCCAACATGAGCTCTCAGGTATTTTAAAGAATGAGGAAATGCTCTGGCATCAGAAATCGCGGGAATCATGGTTACTCGAGGGAGACATACAACACATTTTCACCTTTCAACTATTGTTCACAGGCGGGGTAATAGGATCTCCTTACTTCAAGACGCGAATGATCATTGGATTCGCAATCCCAGGGACCTTGAGAGACTTGTTCTTAACTCTCACTATAATTTGTACGCCTTGTCGGTAACGGAGTTGTTTCCTATTGTTATGCCCCATGGACTTTTCCCTATTTTATATGTTGCCAAGTGCGTGGACTTGGCGGGCGAGATTGATAACGCTGAAATTTTCCGAGCGGTTAATGGTATGAGGGGGACAAGGCTCCCGGACTGGATAGTTTCCAACCGATTTTTTTATCATCATTGTTGGGAGGATGTCGGAGAGTCGGTTATTAGGAAGGTGTGCGGGTTCTTCGCTACGTCGAGGCTGCCATCGGGCATGCATGACACGTTTATCATACACATCCCGAAAGCCTCTAATCGAGTGAAAGTTTCTCATTTCTGTCCTATTAGTCTTTTCAACGTTTCATACACAATTATTACCAAAGTGTTCACTAATCTCTTGCAAAGAATCCTTCCCTACCTTGTAGACCCAACACAAAGCGGGTTTTTTCAGGGACGACTTATCACGGACAACATTTTCTCGCGCAAGAAGTTATTCACACTTTTTAATAGGAAACAAGGTAGACAGGGGTTGATGATAATGAAGATTGATCTTGAGAAGGCCTACGACCGTCTTTGATGGTATTTCATCGAGGATAATCTCTATGATGCAGGCTTCCCGGAGGTTTAAGTCAAGTGGATTATTGAATGTGTTTCATCTCCGTCCATGAGAATCCTTTGGAATGAGGAGACAACCGAGAAGTTTTGTCTAACTCGGGGAATTCGTCAAGGCGATTCGATGTTTCTCTACATTTTTGTTCTTTTACTTGAATGTCTTAGCCAAATTATTGATAAGGCTTTTAGAGAGGGCGCTTGGAAGCCGGCACACATTTCGGTAGGTGGTCCACCTCTTACACACATCATGTTTGCAGACAACATCTTACTTATGGGAGAAGCATCAGTTGAACAAACCTGTGAAATCCAAAGGTGTCTTGAGCTATTTTGTCGCTCGTCGGGGAAAAAGGTTAGCCCCGTGAAGTCCAAAATCATTGTATCTCCGAATACCCCGAGGGCAACTATTGAGGAGATTAATAATGTGTGTGAGATGGAGGTTACAAACGATTTGGCACTTTATTTTGGCATTCCACTTTTACACAAGTCGATTGGAAATGATACTTTTAAGCCTCTTCTTGAGAAAATTAAATCTCGGCTTAGTGGGTGGAAAGGGAAAATTCGGAGCCTTGCATGGCGTATTACTCTTTCCAAGTCTGTCATTTCTTCAATCCCGGTTTATTCGATGGCGACAATTCCTTTTCTCAATTCCATGTGTAAGAAAATTGGTAGTATCACGAGCTCCTTTATATGGGGTGGAAATGATAACTCTAGGAAGATGCATTTGGTGGTTTTGAATGATGTTACAAAGCCGCCGGAATTTGGGGGTCTCGGTGTTAAACGGATGTCGGAACTTAGTCTTGCTTTAAACGGTAAGTGATAAGAGCTTATTATATGGTGTAACTAGCGACTATTAGCTTAGGATTAGTGGTGTTTAGGTGCTTATTCAGTGGTATTCCCCGGAATCAGGTATGATTGTTCACTTATAGATTTGCGGGATGCTCTTAAGCGTTATTTTGTGGTATTGTATTATGGAGATCCTATTTGTACTCACCTCTAGTGCATTTGGGACGGAGCTAGAGAGAAGACTACCACACCTACACCCATGGAGAAGCTGAGAGGCGAAGCCAAGCAGCCTCAGAAGCTTACAGAAGACCGAAAACCAGTCCGAGAGAAGGTTCCAAGACGAAGAAGAGCTACGGAGAAGATGTCTCGGTCGAGACTCTGGTGTCTCGATCGAGATTTGCCCTCGACATGGATGTCGCGGTCGAGACTATAATGTCTCGATTGCGACTTTGCCTCGACAAGAAAGTAGCAATCGCGACCCTGGAAGTAGCGATCGAGTCTTGTGCCGTTTCTGAGTGACTCGGAAAATGTCTCGACCGTGACTTTATGTCTCGATCGCGACTCGGCATTATACCCGGCCCAATTGCAGATCCAAGCCCGGGAATCTATTAGTTTTTCCCTTTTTATCATTTATTTTCTGTTATTTTATTTCCTAGAGGATAGATACTATATAAACCTCTAGTTTTTAGGTTAGAATTAGTTAGTTATTCTTTTTGCCACTTTTCACAATTAGTTCTTAGAGATTCAACAGCCAAGAGGAAATCTCCCACCTTTGTGCCATCTTCTACCTTCATCCCTGGTTAGTTCATCCATAATCATGTATAGCTTTCTCTTGGCTATGTCTGGCTAAGTCCTTACGAGTTCACTCTTAGGTTGAGGCCATTATTCTAGGAATTGTTTGTGAGAATTCTATTGTTTATATTCTAATAATAATTTTAGCATTATTTTATTTTCTCTTGTGATTATTGTCATTGATTGATATTGATTTTATCTAGGTGGCCAACTAGGTTGATTAGTATTCGTTCATATCGCTAGGCTTGATAATTCGATTTGAAAAGTCTTGTCTTTTAGGTAGCAATCAGAATTAGCATAGACTATTTGCGAGTGCTTATTTTGTAGAGATTATAAACCTGTGTCGAGTATCTGTGATTTGCCAATGGTATTGCATAGGCCTACATATCTTTGATCTTTATGCTGTTGAGTAGTTGAACTTTAGGATTTCTTTGGTTATTGCATACAACAAGGGTTTCTAAGACTATTTGGACTAGTTGCTATTTACGAACAAAGATAGGACAACTAGATTATTTATTTAAAAGAACATAACTTTATTAGAATTCGATGATCAACTTTCCATAAGAATAATGTGTTGAGACTGAAACAGTGAGCTTTCCATCATTATATGTTTTCAAAATCCAACGCATTCAGTTATTATTGATTTCAATAGTTTTCCAAACTAAAAACCCCCCATTTACTGTTAATAACACAAATTGAACTAGACTATCGTTGTGGCTCCATTGGGACTTGACTCCGACTTGCCGCTTAACTAGTGGATACTCTAATTGGATTATCTTTGACAAGACCAACGACCGTTTAACGCTTGTCAAATTTTGGCGTCGTTGTCGGGGAGTCAACTGTCATAGTTTGCTTCTATTTGTGTTATATTGGTGTGGACCTATCTTATGGTCCACACTCGAGCCAATAATTCCGATTTACTTGATTTTATTCCAGAGATAGAGAGGACACACCTGCGGAACCTTCGACAATCCCTGCAGAATTTGGTAATCGAATCAATGGCGGCCAGAACATTGCGAGAGCTGACAGACCCTGATCTGACGCAACAACACTTAGGTGTGACGCTGCCTGCCCTGAATGTTGGCGTCACATTCGAATTAAAGACCGACTTCATCAATTTGCTGCCGAAGTTCCATGGCCTTGTTGGGGAGGACCCGATTATGCATCTCAGTGAGTTCCACAACATCTGCAACTGCAGTAAGCCGAGCAACGTCACGGATGAGCAAATAAAGATGAGAGATTTTGGTCTCACGCTGAAAGATACCACGCGCCAGTGGTATTACTTGCTGCCCACCGGGAGTATCGACACATGGGAGAAGCTTCATAAAGTCTTCCTCAATAAGTATTTTCCGTCCAAGAAGGCGGTTGCATTGAATGAGCGATATCAATGGTGGAACAGCACGACGCTGAGACGCTGTATGATTATGTGGAGAGGTTCGCGAGACTGTGTGCGAGTTGCCCGTTTCACGGGTTTGAGGACAAAGACTTGGTGACCCACCTCTATAATGGGTTGCTAGATAATGAGAGACGATTGGTTGATGCTGCGTGCAATGGGAGTGTGCTGAATTTGACTCTCGCCGAAGCTAGAGCACAATTGAATGAGATAGCGGAAGGAACGAGGAGCTTCGAGAGGACGTACACGAGGAAAGGAGCTAATGCTGTGAGCTCCGGAGAGCCGGAGTGGAAGAGCGAGATAACCGAGCTCAAGAGTATGATAAAGAATCTTGCCGTCGGAAATGCAAAGCCTGCGAGAGTTTGTGGTATTTGTGCAGACGAGAATCATCCTACCGACATGTGCCCTCAGCTCCAGGACCAGACTATCGCTGAAGTACACGCCGTAGGAGGATTCGGATCTCCCCGACCTCGCTTTGAAAACAATAACAACTACAACCAGCGAGAAAACAACTACAATCCGAGAGGCAATGATCATCCTAGATTTAGATGGGGAGATTCATCCGGGGCGCAGAACAGGCTGTACCAGTACAACAATCAGTATCGTGCGCCATACCAACCGAAGACCGATGAACCATCGCTGAGGGAGATGCTCGAATCCTTTTCCAAACATTTTACAGCCCACGTCCAAACGACGGAATCGAGCATAAGGAGCTTAGAGAAGCAGGCTGCTCAGATAGCGGAGGCGGTAATAACCTTCAACAACAAGGCTCGGGAAAGTTACCATCTCAGGCCGTAGCAGCACCGCGAGAGAATGTAAGTGTCATCTCTACTGTAGGAGAAGAAAAGGGCCCTGAAACAGACGAAGAGGACGAATCTGCAAAAAAGTCTCGACCGAGACATGAAAGTCTCGACCGCGACTTTAACCCCGAGAGAAACTCGCGATCGTGGCATGAAACTCTCGACCACGACATTGGCTTCGAGGAGAAATCTCGATCGCGACTCCAAAGTCTTGATCGAGATGGAGGTGATTCAGATTTCGAAAAATTTTCCAAAAAAAGTATCGACCACGACATTGACTCTTGACCGCGACTTTCTGAGGATGACATTCGGGATGACGAGGAGATCCTCAAGAGGTTCGGGAAATGCCATGGGAATAGTTATTTACTCCAACTCATCAAAAAGGTGCCCCATTTTGCTACGCGATTGAAGGAGATGTGCACTATGAAAGCAAATGAGAAGCTGCAAGGGAGGCAGCAGATACAGGTAAGCGGAAGGGTCTCCGCGGCCATCCAGCCGAAGATGTCTACTAAGCGAGCAGACCCAGGAATGGTGAGCATCCCTTGCACCATAGGTAAAACAAGAATTGATAGAGCTATGCTAGACTTATGGGCTTCAATAAATGTTTTACCTTACTCGGTTTATGAATCATTAAATCTAAGGCGCATGAGTAAAACAGGGATTGTTTTGGAACTAGCCGACGGATCTACGATCTACCCGAGAGGGTTGGTAGAAATGTGTTGGTTAAAGTAGAAAACCTTATTTTTCCTGCGGATTTCTATGTGCTAGATGATAAACATGAGACGCATGCTACACCTGTCCTTCTAGGTCGACCATTTATGCGGACATCCAAGACTAAGCTAGATCTAGATGTCGGGGCACTTACACTCAAATTTAATGGGGATGTGATCAAATTCCATATTTTTGGGACTAAGGGACAACCCCTAGACGATAGCTCCGTATTCTGTATAAATGATGTGCTTAAAATTTCCGAGCTAGGATCTAATGCTGTTTTGGGCAGTGGACCCACCTCGCTAACCAAACAGGAAAAGAAACCAGCTAAAACTGTTGTGCATGCCCCCAAGAAAGCAAAAGGAAAGGCGAAAAGTAGAGCCAAGAATAAGAGTGGGGAGAACAAAAAGGAGAAGAAGCCCAAGCAAGTATGGGTAGTGAAAGAGGAAAATGGTCTAAGGTTCAAACCTTTCCATCCATGGTTCAAGAAGTTATTGCTAGACGATGCGATGCGTAAAGGATTGAAAAACATTGAATGAACGATCGTACGTCGTGCCACGACATTAAATAAGGCGCTGACCGGGAGGCAACCAGAGGATTTTTACTAACTTTAATCCCATTTGTTTGTTTTGTTTTTGTTATTTCCATTAGAAAGTCTATGGAATCAGCAGGGAGAAGCCATTGGAGGAGTAAAAAAGAAAGAATCCCCCGATATCACTCAAGTCGCGGTCGCGACTACAGGGTCTCGATCGAGAATTCATCCCCGAGAAGAAGTCTCGACCGCGACTATAAATGTCTCGACCGAGACGACGGTACTCACTATGCGAAAAATTTCCGAAAAAGTCTCGACCGCGACTTTATGTCTCGACCGCGACCGGGGCGTCGATGCTGAGGAGTGATTGCGGTATTTCCCCCTCTTCCCTATTTTTATGAGGTCCTCTTTTGATGCACTGAGAACAATGCGTTGTTCAAGTGTGGGGAGAGGATTTACCATACCGAGGAGGAGGTTTATATGTTTTTTTTTCTAGTCTTTCTTGCTATTTTCTGCTGAACTGTTTTGTGTCGTATTTGGATTGAGTCTGTACGAAATTATGTTTGCGCCTTTAACAATTGCATTAGTTTTGTTAAAAAAAATCGAAAATAATACGAAAATAATTCAAAAAAGAGACGAAAAAAATAAAGAATAAAAACCAGGCAAGGAAAAATGGATAAAAAGGAAAAGGTTGGTGCCTGAAAAATAAATAGAATAGAAAAGAAAAGTTCCTACCACTTAGAATTTGGTGAAAACCCGAAAGGGCGCCGGATTTACTTGTTTTGTGATTGATTTTATTGATTGCATATATATTGGCGCAGGAGACATAAGAAGGGAGTTGAAGGATGTCTCGGGGTTCTAGGATTCACCAAGGAGGGATAAGGAGTTAGTTTCAGCCTTTTATCTCTTTGTTTATGAGCTTATTGTTATCCACACTTTGCATGCTTACCATTCCATTAGTTTATTAGTTTTGCTACATATTATCGCCGGTTGTGTTAGATCCTAGGATTCGATTTCTACTTCTTGGAGTTTGATGCATATTGTTGTGGTTGTATTATGCAGAATTTTTAAATTAGGACTGGTGGTTTTGACTTGTGGATTGATTATATTATCTAATGGTTTAGGACATTACTCTAAGAGGAGGAATAAGAAGTGTATAAGCGAGTGGGAGACTTGATTTTATCTTTATTATGTCATATTTATGTACCCTTACCCTTAGAGGAGATTAGGATTCCACATGTGCTTAAAAGCACACCACTTGGTTCGATTATTACTATTGTATTGGAGTGGTGACATATGAAGTGGTGAAATAAGGAGGGTTTTGGGTAGGACACCACTTGGTTCGATTATTACTCCGATCTATCTCTTTATGTCTCCGAGATATCCTACCCAAAACCCTCCTTATCTCTCCACCTTCATATGACACCACTCCATAGCAATAATAATAATCGAACAAAGTGATGTGCTTTTAAGCACAAGTGGAATCCTATTCTCCTCTAAGGGTAAGGGTACATAAATATGACATAAATAAGGATAAATTGAGTCTCCCACTCGCTTATACACTTCTTATTCCTCCTCTTCGAGTAATGTCCTAAACCACTAGATATAATGATAAATCCACAAATCACAACCACCAATCCTAATTTAAAATTCTGCATCATACAACCACAACAGTATGCATCAAACTCCAAGAAATAGTGAACTAATCCTAGAATCTAACTCAACCGCCGATAATATAAAGCAACCTAATAAACTAATGGAATGGTAGATATGCAAAGTTTGGATACAATAAGCTCATAAATAAGAGATATAAAATGTTAAACTAACTCCTTATACCTCCTTGGTGAATCCTAGAAACCCGAGACATCCTTCTACTCCCTTCTTATGTCTCCTGCGCCATTAGATATGCAATCAATAAATCAATCACAAAACAATGTAATCCCGGCTCCCTTTCGGGTTTTCACCAAAATCTAAGTGGTAGGAACTATTCTTTTTATTCTTTATTTTTCAGGCACCAACCTTTTCCTTTTTAATCCTTTTTTGCTTGCCTGGTTTTTATTCTTTATTTTTCGTGACTTTTTTGATATATTTTTTTTTGTAGGAGCCCCCCTTTTTGATCTATTCCTTTTTACTCTTCTTGGATTTTTTTTCTGATTTTTTTTAATATAAAACGATGCAAGAGTTCAAAACAAGTAATAAGTTCGTACAAACTCGATCGAAATACGACTCAAAACAGTTCAGCAGAAAATAAGTAAGAAAGATAGAAAAACAACACACATAAACCTCCTCCTCGGTACGGTAATCCCCTCCCCACACTTGAACAACGCATTGTCCTCAATGCAGCAAAAGAAGACCTCATAAAATAGGGAAGGGAGAAAAATACCGCACTCACTCTGCAGCGTCATCATCATCACCATCATCATCGGACTCCTCCTCATCGTCTTCGTATGCATCGGCGTCGTCCCCAGCCGGTGGATCGGGGTAGTGAGCTCGGAAGAGCTCCCATTGCTGCCGCTGATACACCCATTGTTGGTGCTGATACTCCTGGTCCCGCAGCATGTCCTCCCGGATGGCCGTCATGTCGGCCTGGAACCGCTCCTGGTTCTGGACGAGCGCCTGTGTAGTCGTCCGCATCTCGTGCTGGCTCGTGTGTATCGCACCGATCGCCGCCGTATCTCATTCTGGACGAGCGCCTTTGGTCTAAAATTTCCAACAAATAGTGGTACAAGCATCACGAGGGGTAACCAAGAAGAAATCGAGACTTGCTACATTCACGCAGAGCAAAAAGACAAAAAGTCTGTACATGGAAACCAGTTGTACTTGTCCGGGTCGCTACGCACTGACGATGAAGCGGACCTCAATCCCAGGGAGGAGAGTAAGTCAAGTTCGGGGACCAAGAACCTGCCACAAATCGGCGAGATGGAAAAGCAATGCATATCACCTTTCGGCGAAGAGGGACCAAGAACCTGCCATAAACCGTCGAGGTGCAAAAGTTCATGGGGTTGCTAAATTATCTAGGCCGATTTTGCGCAAAGCTCGCCGAGCGCAATCTACCTTTCTTCGAGATATTAAAGTAGCCTAAGCAATTCGCTTGGACAGCCGAGTGCGAAGCCGCTTTCACAAGCCTCAAGGAATAGTTGGCCAACTTACCAACACTATCATCACCCATTCCGGGAGAGACCTTTAAATTATACTTTTCCTCGAGTTCGAGGGAAGCTAGTGAGGTTCTAGTCCACGAGAAGCAGAATCCCATCTACTTTGTCAGCAAAGCCATATCCCCAATAGAGGAGCGGTACTTGCCGGTTGAAAAAACAGTTTACACCCTCATTATGGCGGCATGTCAACTGAGGCCGTATTTCCACGCCCATACCATACAAGTCCTCAACTATATCTATGAGTCGTACTTCATTGGGCCACCTTATCTGGCCGGATGACCAAGTGGGTCGTCGAGCTCTCTGAATTCGATATAGAATACCAGCCTCGACCATCCATCAAAGCTCAAGGCCTAGCAGATTTCATCGTCGAAACCAGCTTCCGAGATCACGAGGGATCCTCTTGCTGAGCACCCAAGCCATGTAGGCTCTTTGTGGATGACGCAGTAAACAACGACGGTTGGAGAGGGAATAGCTCTATTCTCACCTGATGAGGACCTGTACGAGCATTCCATAACACTCGATTTTGAGGCCACCAATAACAAAGCAGAGTATGAGGCGCTTATTATCTAGCTAGAAATATCCATCGTGGACCAGGTGGAGGAGATAGAGTGTTTCTGTGACTCCGAGGTAGTAGTTCAACAGGTCTAGGGGGTTTACGAGACACGAATTCGCACCCTACCCGAGTACCAAGCACAAGTAGAATGATTGCGTGGGATGTTCAAGCATTTCCTTATTATCGCCATCCCACGTGACGAGAATGAGCAGGCAGATGGCCTGGCCAAGCTCGCCTCCAGGGCCAAGCTGATCAACGTAGCCATGAAGCTAAATCACGACCAATCTGGTACAACACAGCTTCCGCTAAGTCTATCTCCGAGAAGTTAGAGCTCATGACCATCGATAAACCGGGCGACGATTGGAGAACCCCAATACTGCAGTATCTTGCACAGACAAACATTCCAGACAAGCCACGAGAATGAAAACGCCTACAGGCCAAGGCCTCGAGGTTCTTCACATGCTAGGGTGAGCTATAAACAAGAGGGATTATGTCCTGAGAACTAAGATGCCTATCACGAGAAGAAGGCCATAAAATGCTGGTCGAGCTACACACAAGACTATGCGGGACGCACGCCGGTTGGCGATCTCTAGTGTTCAAAGCGCCAAGGCACGGGCATTTCGGACTATCCATGCGCGAGGACGCAATGACCATCGCTCGATCATGTAAGGCTTACCAGGCACATGCTCTAGCCTGCCATCAGCCGGGGGTCGAGATGCAGATAATGGCAGGGCCATTCCCTTTCGCCATGTGGGGTTTTTACTTGTTGGGCCCATTCTCACCAAAGGCACCGGGACAGCTCGAGTTTATCATAATGGCCATTGACTACTTCACTAAGTGGATCGAAGCAATACCACTAGCTCGCATGAACATCCTGGCCGTGAAAAAGTTAATGTGGAAAAATACCATCTGCCGTTATGGGCTCCCACAAGATATAGTGACAGATAGAGGACCGCAGTTCAACACACCAAATCTCGTCGAGTGGTGCAAAGACCTTGGTATCAGGATGAAATTTGCTTCGGTAGCTCAGCCTCATTGCAATGGGCAAGTCAAAGCTCCCAATAAAAGTATCGTCACAGACCTAAAGAAGAGGCTAGATGGTGCACGAGGCATGTGGGATGAGAAGCTTCCGCTCGTACTGTGGGAAAACCGAACAACCGTAAAGAAGGCCATAGGAGAGACACCCTTCTCACTTGCGTACGACATCAAAGTGGTGGTAACGATCGAGCACCTATTCCCTAAAGACAGAATCATCCAATACGATGAAGGTGAGAACAGCAAGAAGATGGCGCAAGAGTTACAGCTTCAATAAGAGGCACGCGAGCTAGCAACTATACGGGCAGCGAACCACAAAGATGCTGCGACAAAGTACTACAACAAAAAGATCAAACCTCGAGGCTTTGCCAAGGGTAACTTGGTAATGCGTAAAACCGAAGGGGGTAATTTAGACCCCAATTGGGAAGGACCATATATCATCGAGGCCGAAGTAGCGCCAGGGGCTTACAAGCTCAAAGATAGTGCTGGGAACCGCATCGCAAACTCGTGGAATGTGATGCGGCTCTTTAAGTACTACCCCTAGCACCCACACGCCTCGCTCATGTTACGTAATAACTTACTCACACCTTTTTAACATTTAATGCATAAGTAGAATAGCATCATACACCCGCTAAGTATCGAAACATGCAATAATGCAACTCGTGCATAATAGGCGAGGCAATGCGTTAGGGCTCGCCGAAGCCTTAACGACAACCATGGTACAAGTGAGAAAGCCATACTCACTAGACCACCCAAGGTACGAATACCAAACTAACATACGTGCAATGCCACGGAAAACATTTGCAAACCTAACTCATAGTCATTTGTCTCACAATAGAACTCATTTAGCTCGGACTGCGTTCTTGGGACATGAGGGTCTCGAGTCAGTTACAAGCCAATGGCACCTTATTTTGGCTGCGTCCTTGGGGCACAAGGGCCTCGAGCCAGTCATGATCAATCTTTATCAGCTCGGACTCCGTCCTTGGGACATGAGGGTCTTGAGCCAGTCACGAGCCAATGGAACCTTATTCGGCTGTGTCCTTGGGGCACGAGGGCCCCGAGCCAGTCATGATCAATCATCATCAGCTTGGACTGCATCCTTGAGACACGAGGGTCTCAAGCCAGCCACAAGCATCACCTTTAGCTGAGACTGCGTGATAGCATGCATTTTAGTCTAGTTTAGGTCATGTTTATTTCGTCTTAGTAGAGTCGTTTTGCGTTTTTCTAGTCTTCTTTTATCTTATTTTCATAGTTTTCTTCGTAGAGTTGGTATCTACTCTTTTATTTGATGATTACAGGTGATTTGGAGGTGTTTTCCTTGGAGTTCATGAGTGTCCATGGAATGGTGTTCGAGTCAAAGAATAAGCAAGGTGGGAACATAAGGAAGAAGGGCTCAAGGAAGGACGGGAACGAACCATGACGAAGCTGCGTTGATGACGGGCAACAGAGGGATACTCAGCCTCATACTCGGCCGAGTATCTGCCCGAGTATCCATGAAAGGGGCCTCCATCTCAGAGGGTTACTCGGCCCATTACTTGCCCGAGTATCGGGCCGAGTTCGGCACCCCTCCTCCGAGAATTTGTGTTTTGCCTTGGAACTCTTGGACTTATTTGGGGGTTACTTTTGGAAGACCTTTGGAGAGTTATAAAAAGGGGTTTTGAGAGCATGTTTAGGACCATCTATCCACCTCCCTCTCTATCTCTCTTTAGTTACTTTGAAAGACCTAGTTTTGCAATTTGTAGAGATTATTGAAGATTTCTCAAGGATTGGAGTTTTATGTTCTAGATTGAATCAAGTAATTCTCTTATTCTCATCTAGATCTATGAATTTATCTATTATTATGATGTTTTTGATTGTTTCTCTCATTATGCATAGCTAAATCCGTATTTCTAGGATTGGGGTGATCCCAACAATGAATTGGTAGATTTTGTTCTTGTGTTTGTATTTGATAGCAAGGATTCTTGTTTGATTTGATTCTAGGGTTCTTATTGAGGTTGAGATTATCAATTAGAATTCTATTAGGTTGAGTCTGAAAGGAGATACCTATAGATTTCAATTAGACATGGCATGAGTCTGAAAGGAGATTGTTTATGTTGGATTACCTAGAATTGAACCCGAATAGACTTGTTTGTTCTTGTGGAGATATAATTAATCATAGAAACCTAGGTTAGGTTGGACTTAACTGAGCACGAAAGTGGATGTTAACTCGGTCTAGTTCTAGTTTCTAAGTGCCTATTAGTCTATACTTGATTAACTTTTCACGACAGTGATTGTTAGTTGGAGTTTAGATACGTCTACTATTGTTTGAAAGGAATTAGTAGATATATTTGATTTTTTACCTTCAAACAAGTCCATGCTATTATTTGATAAACGCATCATGTAATCTACCAAGGAGTGGTTGTCGTGATCCTTGATCCTAGATATTTCTCATTCACATATCCTACCAAAAGTTGTGTTTTCTTATTTTCGTAGAAAAATCATCAAATTCTCTTATTACGACTTAGCTTACCAGTTTAGTTATAAAATATACTACTTTGTCCTTGTGGGAACGACACTTGAAAAGCTACAATTGACCCCATACGCTTGTGGGTAGGTTTAGCCCTATCAAGTTTTTAGCACTGTTGTCGGGGACATTTGCTAGTATTAGTTGTATCATACAATTGGTTCCACTAAGTCTCTTGTGCTATTTGATCCTTTTTCTCTTGTCTTTGATCTCAGGTTTGTTACCTTCTCATGAGATGAGTTCTAAGCGCTAATAATCTCAACGACTTTGATCCTGAACCTGAGCGTGCTTTTCACTTGAGAAGGAGACAACAACGTGATCCTATTGAAGAAGAGATGGCTGGGAATGGCAATCAAGATTAGCCAATTAACGCCCTGGATCAGCCACGTATGACTTTAGGAGACTATGTGACCCCTAATCACCAATGGCAAGTTTCAGGTGTGGTTCGACCTCTCGTGACCGCTCGTAACTTCGAGCTTAAACCCTCTTTGATCAACATGGTTCAACAAAATCAGTTTGGGGGTTTGTCGTCTGAGAATCCGCAGCTACATTTGGCCACTTTCACTAAGCTTATGGATACGGTGAAGATCCATGAAGTGAGTCAAGATGCACTATTCTTGCGCACATTCTCGTTCTCTCTACGAGATACAGCAAAGGCTTGGTATAATGCCATACCTCTTGGCTCCATTACCACTTGGGATGAGTTAGCCAATGCATTTCTCACCAAATATTTTCCTCCTAAGAAGACATCCGAGATGAGAAATCAGATTCTGGCCTTCCAGATGATTGGGAGAGGTTCAAGGAGCTGTTGATGTTGTGCCCCCATCACAGGCAAGAGAAGTGGACTTTGCTACATGTCTTCTATAATGCAGTTGACAGTGCTACCAGACTTATTATTGATGCTTCAGCTGGAGGTAGAATCATGTCAATGGATGTAGAGGAAGCATGGGATTTGATCGAGGAAACCTCACAACACTCTGATTATTATAGTAATGCTCGATCACATCCTAAGAAGGCAGCTGGGACGTATGAGGTGAATGCTGAGACGCACCAACAAGCTCAAATTAATGCTTTGCAACAAGAGATCAAGAGGCTGAATTTGGCGGTTCAAAAATCCAAAGAGAATGGGGCCGGTTCTTCCTCTCGATATATGTCTATTGTGGTTTGTCAGTTTTGTGGAGAGAGTGACCATACTATTTCATCATGCCAACGTTTCAGTGCTCAAGGTGAAGCACAAGGGGAGGCGAACTACATGAACAACTTTAATCGGGGTCTGAGGAATGATCCATATTCCAACACCTCTAACCTCTATTGGAGGAATCACTCTAACCTCCCTTGGGGAGGAAATCAAGCTTCTCAGAGATACCCCCTGGTTTCCAACCAAGACCCCCTCTGCAACAACATCAAGAGCGTTCTCAACCATCCGATGAGTCTACGCTTCAATTGATAATGAAGGAGCTTTAGAACATTAACAAGAAGTTGGATAGTCATGATAACTTGCATGCTCAATATGCCAAGAATGCTCCTAGA
>NW_027368820.1:0-46993 GCF_046119375.1 Phyllobates terribilis | reverse complement strand
CAGTAGCTTCAAACATTTCTGGACGTTTTTCAATGGCAAAAATCAATGAATATTGTAAATGCACAAACAGTAATATCTCCACATTGCAAGGTGCAATTCTGAAATTTTTTGCTTTTTCCTGCTAATCCTAGCATGATAAAGAAGATTCAAAGAGAGTGAGATGCCAGCTCCTTTCATTCAGTCAGTAGCTTCAAACATTTCTGGACGTTTTTCAATGGCAAAAATCAATGAATATTGTAAATGCACAAACAGTAATATCTCCACATTGCAAGGTGCAATTCTGAAATTTTTTGCTTTTTCCTGCTAATCCTAGCAGGATAAAGAAGATTCAAAGAGAGTGAGATGCCAGCTCCTTTCATTCAGTCAGTAGCTTCAAACATTTCTGGTATATGAAAAACATGTTTTTCAATGGCAAAAATCAATGAATATTGTAAATGCACAAACAGTAATATCTCCACATTGCAAGGTGCAATTCTGAAATTTTTTGCTTTTTCTGCTAATCCTAGCATGATAAAGAAGATTCAAAGAGAGTGAGATGCCAGCTCTTTCATTCAGATCAGTAGCTTCAAACATTTCTGGTATATGAAAAACATGTTTTTCAATGGCAAAAATCAATGAATATTGTAAATGCACAAACAGTAATATCTCCACATTGCAAGGTGCAATTCTGAAATTTTTTGCTTTTTCCTGCTAATCCTAGCATGATAAAGAAGATTCAAAGAGAGTGAGATGCCAGCTCCTTTCATTCAGTCAGTAGCTTCAAACATTTCTGGACGTTTTTCAATGGCAAAATCAATGAATATTGTAAATGCACAAACAGTAATATCTCCACATTGCAAGGTGCAATTCTGAAATTTTTTGCTTTTTCCTGCTAATCCTAGCAGGATAAAGAAGATTCAAAGAGAGTGAGATGCCAGCTCCTTTCATTCAGTCAGTAGCTTCAAACATTTCTGGTATATGAAAAACATGTTTTTCAATGGCAAAAATCAATGAATATTGTAAATGCACAAACAGTAATATCTCCACATTGCAAGGTGCAATTCTGAAATTTTTTGCTTTTTCCTGCTAATCCTAGCATGATAAAGAAGATTCAAAGAGAGTGAGATGCCAGCTCCTTTCATTCAGTCAGTAGCTTCAAACATTTCTGGTATATGAAAAACATGTTTTTCAATGGCAAAAATCAATGAATATTGTAAATGCACAAACAGTAATATCTCCACATTGCAAGGTGCAATTCTGAAATTTTTTGCTTTTTCCTGCTAATCCTAGCATGATAAAGAAGATTCAAAGAGAGTGAGATGCCAGCTCCTTTCATTCAGTCAGTAGCTTCAAACATTTCTGTATATGAAAACATGTTTTTCAATGGCAAAAATCAATGAATATTGTAAATGCACAAACAGTAATATCTCCACATTGCAAGGTGCAATTCTGAAATTTTTTGCTTTTTCCTGCTAATCCTAGCATGATAAAGAAGATTCAAAGAGAGTGAGATGCCAGCTCCTTTCATTCAGTCAGTAGCTTCAAACATTTCCTGGTATATGAAAAAATTTTTTCCATGGCAAAAATCAATGAATATTGTAAATGCACAAACAGTAATATCTCCACATTGCAAGGTGCAATTCTGAAATTTTTTGCTTTTTCCTGCTAATCCTAGCATGATAAAGAAGATTCAAAGAGAGTGAGATGCCAGCTCCTTTCATTCAGTCAGTAGCTTCAAACATTTCTGGACGTTTTTCAATGGCAAAAATCAATGAATATTGTAAATGCACAAACAGTAATATCTCCACATTGCAAGGTGCAATTCTGAAATTTTTTGCTTTTTCCTGCTAATCCTAGCAGGATAAAGAAGATTCAAAGAGAGTGAGATGCCAGCTCCTTTCATTCAGTCAGTAGCTTCAAACATTTCTGGTATATGAAAAACATGTTTTTCAATGGCAAAAATCAATGAATATTGTAAATGCACAAACAGTAATATCTCCACATTGCAAGGTGCAATTCTGAAATTTTTTGCTTTTTCCTGCTAATCCTAGCATGATAAAGAAGATTCAAAGAGAGTGAGATGCCAGCTCCTTTCATTCAGTCAGTAGCTTCAAACATTTCTGGTATATGAAAAACATGTTTTTCAATGGCAAAAATCAATGAATATTGTAAATGCACAAACAGTAATATCTCCACATTGCAAGGTGCAATTCTGAAATTTTTTGCTTTTTCCTGCTAATCCTAGCATGATAAAGAAGATTCAAAGAGAGTGAGATGCCAGCTCCTTTCATTCAGTCAGTAGCTTCAAACATTTCTGGTATATGAAAAACATGTTTTTCAATGGCAAAAATCAATGAATATTGTAAATGCACAAACAGTAATATCTCCACATTGCAAGGTGCAATTCTGAAATTTTTTGCTTTTTCCTGCTAATCCTAGCATGATAAAGAAGATTCAAAGAGAGTGAGATGCCAGCTCCTTTCATTCAGTCAGTAGCTTCAAACATTTCTGGACGTTTTTCAATGGCAAAAATCAATGAATATTGTAAATGCACAAACAGTAATATCTCCACATTGCAAGGTGCAATTCTGAAATTTTTTGCTTTTTCCTGCTAATCCTAGCATGATAAAGAAGATTCAAAGAGAGTGAGATGCCAGCTCCTTTCATTCAGTCAGTAGCTTCAAACATTTCTGGACGTTTTTCAATGGCAAAAATCAATGAATATTGTAAATGCACAAACAGTAATATCTCCACATTGCAAGGTGCAATTCTGAAATTTTTTGCTTTTTCCTGCTAATCCTAGCAGGATAAAGAAGATTCAAAGAGAGTGAGATGCCAGCTCCTTTCATTCAGTCAGTAGCTTCAAACATTTCTGGTATATGAAAAACATGTTTTTCAATGGCAAAAATCAATGAATATTGTAAATGCACAAACAGTAATATCTCCACATTGCAAGGTGCAATTCTGAAATTTTTTGCTTTTTCCTGCTAATCCTAGCATGATAAAGAAGGTTCAAAGAGAGTGAGATGCCAGCTCCTTTCATTCAGTCAGTAGCTTCAAACATTTCTGGACGTTTTTCAATGGCAAAAATCAATGAATATTGTAAATGCACAAACAGTAATATCTCCACATTGCAAGGTGCAATTCTGAAATTTTTTGCTTTTTCCTGCTAATCCTAGCATGATAAAGAAGATTCAAAGAGAGTGAGATGCCAGCTCCTTTCATTCAGTCAGTAGCTTCAAACATTTCTGGACGTTTTTCAATGGCAAAAATCAATGAATATTGTAAATGCACAAACAGTAATATCTCCACATTGCAAGGTGCAATTCTGAAATTTTTTGCTTTTTCCTGCTAATCCTAGCAGGATAAAGAAGATTCAAAGAGAGTGAGATGCCAGCTCCTTTCATTCAGTCAGTAGCTTCAAACATTTCTGGTATATGAAAAACATGTTTTTCAATGGCAAAAATCAATGAATATTGTAAATGCACAAACAGTAATATCTCCACATTGCAAGGTGCAATTCTGAAATTTTTTGCTTTTTCCTGCTAATCCTAGCATGATAAAGAAGGTTCAAAGAGAGTGAGATGCCAGCTCCTTTCATTCAGTCAGTAGCTTCAAACATTTCTGGACGTTTTTCAATGGCAAAAATCAATGAATATTGTAAATGCACAAACAGTAATATCTCCACATTGCAAGGTGCAATTCTGAAATTTTTTGCTTTTTCCTGCTAATCCTAGCATGATAAAGAAGATTCAAAGAGAGTGAGATGCCAGCTCCTTTCATTCAGTCAGTAGCTTCAAACATTTCTGGACGTTTTTCAATGGCAAAAATCAATGAATATTGTAAATGCACAAACAGTAATATCTCCACATTGCAAGGTGCAATTCTGAAATTTTTTGCTTTTTCCTGCTAATCCTAGCATGATAAAGAAGATTCAAAGAGAGTGAGATGCCAGCTCCTTTCATTCAGTCAGTAGCTTCAAACATTTCTGGTATATGAAAAACATGTTTTTCAATGGCAAAAATCAATGAATATTGTAAATGCACAAACAGTAATATCTCCACATTGCAAGGTGCAATTCTGAAATTTTTTGCTTTTTCCTGCTAATCCTAGCATGATAAAGAAGATTCAAAGAGAGTGAGATGCCAGCTCCTTTCATTCAGTCAGTAGCTTCAAACATTTCTGGACGTTTTTCAATGGCAAAAATCAATGAATATTGTAAATGCACAAACAGTAATATCTCCACATTGCAAGGTGCAATTCTGAAATTTTTTGCTTTTTCCTGCTAATCCTAGCATGATAAAGAAGATTCAAAGAGAGTGAGATGCCAGCTCCTTTCATTCAGTCAGTAGCTTCAAACATTTCTGGACGTTTTTCAATGGCAAAAATCAATGAATATTGTAAATGCACAAACAGTAATATCTCCACATTGCAAGGTGCAATTCTGAAATTTTTTGCTTTTTCCTGCTAATCCTAGCAGGATAAAGAAGATTCAAAGAGAGTGAGATGCCAGCTCCTTTCATTCAGTCAGTAGCTTCAAACATTTCTGGTATATGAAAAACATGTTTTTCAATGGCAAAAATCAATGAATATTGTAAATGCACAAACAGTAATATCTCCACATTGCAATGTGCAATTCTGAAATTTTTTGCTTTTTCCTGCTAATCCTAGCATGATAAAGAAGATTCAAAGAGAGTGAGATGCCAGCTCCTTTCATTCAGTCAGTAGCTTCAAACATTTCTGGACGTTTTTCAATGGCAAAAATCAATGAATATTGTAAATGCACAAACAGTAATATCTCCACATTGCAAGGTGCAATTCTGAAATTTTTTGCTTTTTCCTGCTAATCCTAGCAGGATAAAGAAGATTCAAAGAGAGTGAGATGCCAGCTCCTTTCATTCAGTCAGTAGCTTCAAACATTTCTGGTATATGAAAAACATGTTTTTCAATGGCAAAAATCAATGAATATTGTAAATGCACAAACAGTAATATCTCCACATTGCAAGGTGCAATTCTGAAATTTTTTGCTTTTTCCTGCTAATCCTAGCATGATAAAGAAGATTCAAAGAGAGTGAGATGCCAGCTCCTTTCATTCAGTCAGTAGCTTCAAACATTTCTGGTATATGAAAACGTTTTTCAATGGCAAAAATCAATGAATATTGTAAATGCACAAACAGTAATATCTCCACATTGCAAGGTGCAATTCTGAAATTTTTTGCTTTTTCCTGCTAATCCTAGCATGATAAAGAAGATTCAAAGAGAGTGAGATGCCAGCTCCTTTCATTCAGTCAGTAGCTTCAAACATTTCTGGACGTTTTTCAATGGCAAAAATCAATGAATATTGTAAATGCACAAACAGTAATATCTCCACATTGCAAGGTGCAATTCTGAAATTTTTTGCTTTTTCCTGCTAATCCTAGCAGGATAAAGAAGATTCAAAGAGAGTGAGATGCCAGCTCCTTTCATTCAGTCAGTAGCTTCAAACATTTCTGGTATATGAAAAACATGTTTTTCAATGGCAAAAATCAATGAATATTGTAAATGCACAAACAGTAATATCTCCACATTGCAAGGTGCAATTCTGAAATTTTTTGCTTTTTCCTGCTAATCCTAGCATGATAAAGAAGATTCAAAGAGAGTGAGATGCCAGCTCCTTTCATTCAGTCAGTAGCTTCAAACATTTCTGGTATATGAAAAACATGTTTTTCAATGGCAAAAATCAATGAATATTGTAAATGCACAAACAGTAATATCTCCACATTGCAAGGTGCAATTCTGAAATTTTTTGCTTTTTCCTGCTAATCCTAGCATGATAAAGAAGATTCAAAGAGAGTGAGATGCCAGCTCCTTTCATTCAGTCAGTAGCTTCAAACATTTCTGGACGTTTTTCAATGGCAAAAATCAATGAATATTGTAAATGCACAAACAGTAATATCTCCACATTGCAAGGTGCAATTCTGAAATTTTTTGCTTTTTCCTGCTAATCCTAGCAGGATAAAGAAGATTCAAAGAGAGTGAGATGCCAGCTCCTTTCATTCAGTCAGTAGCTTCAAACATTTCTGGTATATGAAAAACATGTTTTTCAATGGCAAAAATCAATGAATATTGTAAATGCACAAACAGTAATATCTCCACATTGCAAGGTGCAATTCTGAAATTTTTTGCTTTTTCCTGCTAATCCTAGCATGATAAAGAAGATTCAAAGAGAGTGAGATGCCAGCTCCTTTCATTCAGTCAGTAGCTTCAAACATTTCTGGTATATGAAAAACATGTTTTTCAATGGCAAAAATCAATGAATATTGTAAATGCACAAACAGTAATATCTCCACATTGCAAGGTGCAATTCTGAAATTTTTTGCTTTTTCCTGCTAATCCTAGCATGATAAAGAAGATTCAAAGAGAGTGAGATGCCAGCTCCTTTCATTCAGTCAGTAGCTTCAAACATTTCTGGTATATGAAAAACATGTTTTTCAATGGCAAAAATCAATGAATATTGTAAATGCACAAACAGTAATATCTCCACATTGCAAGGTGCAATTCTGAAATTTTTTGCTTTTTCCTGCTAATCCTAGCATGATAAAGAAGATTCAAAGAGAGTGAGATGCCAGCTCCTTTCATTCAGTCAGTAGCTTCAAACATTTCTGGACGTTTTTCCATGGCAAAAATCAATGAATATTGTAAATGCACAAACAGTAATATCTCCACATTGCAAGGTGCAATTCTGAAATTTTTTGCTTTTTCCTGCTAATCCTAGCATGATAAAGAAGATTCAAAGAGAGTGAGATGCCAGCTCCTTTCATTCAGTCAGTAGCTTCAAACATTTCTGGACGTTTTTCAATGGCAAAAATCAATGAATATTGTAAATGCACAAACAGTAATATCTCCACATTGCAAGGTGCAATTCTGAAATTTTTTGCTTTTTCCTGCTAATCCTAGCAGGATAAAGAAGATTCAAAGAGAGTGAGATGCCAGCTCCTTTCATTCAGTCAGTAGCTTCAAACATTTCTGGTATATGAAAAACATGTTTTTCAATGGCAAAAATCAATGAATATTGTAAATGCACAAACAGTAATATCTCCACATTGCAAGGTGCAATTCTGAAATTTTTTGCTTTTTCCTGCTAATCCTAGCATGATAAAGAAGATTCAAAGAGAGTGAGATGCCAGCTCCTTTCATTCAGTCAGTAGCTTCAAACATTTCTGGTATATGAAAAACATGTTTTTCAATGGCAAAAATCAATGAATATTGTAAATGCACAAACAGTAATATCTCCACATTGCAAGGTGCAATTCTGAAATTTTTTGCTTTTTCCTGCTAATCCTAGCATGATAAAGAAGATTCAAAGAGAGTGAGATGCCAGCTCCTTTCATTCAGTCAGTAGCTTCAAACATTTCTGGTATATGAAAAACATGTTTTTCAATGGCAAAAATCAATGAATATTGTAAATGCACAAACAGTAATATCTCCACATTGCAAGGTGCAATTCTGAAATTTTTTGCTTTTTCCTGCTAATCCTAGCATGATAAAGAAGATTCAAAGAGAGTGAGATGCCAGCTCCTTTCATTCAGTCAGTAGCTTCAAACATTTCTGGACGTTTTTCAATGGCAAAAATCAATGAATATTGTAAATGCACAAACAGTAATATCTCCACATTGCAAGGTGCAATTCTGAAATTTTTTGCTTTTTCCTGCTAATCCTAGCATGATAAAGAAGATTCAAAGAGAGTGAGATGCCAGCTCCTTTCATTCAGTCA
Organism: Phyllobates terribilis; assembly: GCF_046119375.1. Taxonomy (NCBI): domain Eukaryota; kingdom Metazoa; phylum Chordata; class Amphibia; order Anura; family Dendrobatidae; genus Phyllobates; species Phyllobates terribilis. The sequence goes on along the minus strand of NW_027368820.1, from coordinate 39,261 downwards.
GTAGCTTCAAACATTTCTGGACGTTTTTCAATGGCAAAAATCAATGAATATTGTAAATGCACAAACAGTAATATCTCCACATTGCAAGGTGCAATTCTGAAATTTTTTGCTTTTTCCTGCTAATCCTAGCAGGATAAAGAAGATTCAAAGAGAGTGAGATGCCAGCTCCTTTCATTCAGTCAGTAGCTTCAAACATTTCTGGTATATGAAAAACATGTTTTTCAATGGCAAAAATCAATGAATATTGTAAATGCACAAACAGTAATATCTCCACATTGCAAGGTGCAATTCTGAAATTTTTTGCTTTTTCCTGCTAATCCTAGCATGATAAAGAAGGTTCAAAGAGAGTGAGATGCCAGCTCCTTTCATTCAGTCAGTAGCTTCAAACATTTCTGGACGTTTTTCAATGGCAAAAATCAATGAATATTGTAAATGCACAAACAGTAATATCTCCACATTGCAAGGTGCAATTCTGAAATTTTTTGCTTTTTCCTGCTAATCCTAGCATGATAAAGAAGATTCAAAGAGAGTGAGATGCCAGCTCCTTTCATTCAGTCAGTAGCTTCAAACATTTCTGGACGTTTTTCAATGGCAAAAATCAATGAATATTGTAAATGCACAAACAGTAATATCTCCACATTGCAAGGTGCAATTCTGAAATTTTTTGCTTTTTCCTGCTAATCCTAGCATGATAAAGAAGATTCAAAGAGAGTGAGATGCCAGCTCCTTTCATTCAGTCAGTAGCTTCAAACATTTCTGGTATATGAAAAACATGTTTTTCAATGGCAAAAATCAATGAATATTGTAAATGCACAAACAGTAATATCTCCACATTGCAAGGTGCAATTCTGAAATTTTTTGCTTTTTCCTGCTAATCCTAGCATGATAAAGAAGATTCAAAGAGAGTGAGATGCCAGCTCCTTTCATTCAGTCAGTAGCTTCAAACATTTCTGGACGTTTTTCAATGGCAAAAATCAATGAATATTGTAAATGCACAAACAGTAATATCTCCACATTGCAAGGTGCAATTCTGAAATTTTTTGCTTTTTCCTGCTAATCCTAGCAGGATAAAGAAGATTCAAAGAGAGTGAGATGCCAGCTCCTTTCATTCAGTCAGTAGCTTCAAACATTTCTGGTATATGAAAAACATGTTTTTCAATGGCAAAAATCAATGAATATTGTAAATGCACAAACAGTAATATCTCCACATTGCAAGGTGCAATTCTGAAATTTTTTGCTTTTTCCTGCTAATCCTAGCATGATAAAGAAGATTCAAAGAGAGTGAGATGCCAGCTCCTTTCATTCAGTCAGTAGCTTCAAACATTTCTGGTATATGAAAAACATGTTTTTCAATGGCAAAAATCAATGAATATTGTAAATGCACAAACAGTAATATCTCCACATTGCAAGGTGCAATTCTGAAATTTTTTGCTTTTTCCTGCTAATCCTAGCATGATAAAGAAGATTCAAAGAGAGTGAGATGCCAGCTCCTTTCATTCAGTCAGTAGCTTCAAACATTTCTGGTATATGAAAAACATGTTTTTCAATGGCAAAAATCAATGAATATTGTAAATGCACAAACAGTAATATCTCCACATTGCAAGGTGCAATTCTGAAATTTTTTGCTTTTTCCTGCTAATCCTAGCAGGATAAAGAAGATTCAAAGAGAGTGAGATGCCAGCTCCTTTCATTCAGTCAGTAGCTTCAAACATTTCTGGTATATGAAAAACATGTTTTTCAATGGCAAAAATCAATGAATATTGTAAATGCACAAACAGTAATATCTCCACATTGCAAGGTGCAATTCTGAAATTTTTTGCTTTTTCCTGCTAATCCTAGCAGGATAAAGAAGATTCAAAGAGAGTGAGATGCCAGCTCCTTTCATTCAGTCAGTAGCTTCAAACATTTCTGGTATATGAAAAACATGTTTTTCAATGGCAAAAATCAATGAATATTGTAAATGCACAAACAGTAATATCTCCACATTGCAAGGTGCAATTCTGAAATTTTTTGCTTTTTCCTGCTAATCCTAGCATGATAAAGAAGATTCAAAGAGAGTGAGGTGCCAGCTCCTTTCATTCAGTCAGTAGCTTCAAACATTTCTGGACATTTTTCAATGGCAAAAATCAATGAATATTGTAAATGCACAAACAGTAATATCTCCACATTGCAAGGTGCAATTCTGAAATTTTTTGCTTTTTCCTGCTAATCCTAGCATGATAAAGAAGATTCAAAGAGAGTGAGATGCCAGCTCCTTTCATTCAGTCAGTAGCTTCAAACATTTCTGGACGTTTTTCAATGGCAAAAATCAATGAATATTGTAAATGCACAAACAGTAATATCTCCACATTGCAAGGTGCAATTCTGAAATTTTTTGCTTTTTCCTGCTAATCCTAGCAGGATAAAGAAGATTCAAAGAGAGTGAGATGCCAGCTCCTTTCATTCAGTCAGTAGCTTCAAACATTTCTGGTATATGAAAAACATGTTTTTCAATGGCAAAAATCAATGAATATTGTAAATGCACAAACAGTAATATCTCCACATTGCAAGGTGCAATTCTGAAATTTTTTGCTTTTTCCTGCTAATCCTAGCATGATAAAGAAGATTCAAAGAGAGTGAGATGCCAGCTCCTTTCATTCAGTCAGTAGCTTCAAACATTTCTGGTATATGAAAAACATGTTTTTCAATGGCAAAAATCAATGAATATTGTAAATGCACAAACAGTAATATCTCCACATTGCAAGGTGCAATTCTGAAATTTTTTGCTTTTTCCTGCTAATCCTAGCATGATAAAGAAGATTCAAAGAGAGTGAGATGCCAGCTCCTTTCATTCAGTCAGTAGCTTCAAACATTTCTGGTATATGAAAAACATGTTTTTCAATGGCAAAAATCAATGAATATTGTAAATGCACAAACAGTAATATCTCCACATTGCAAGGTGCAATTCTGAAATTTTTTGCTTTTTCCTGCTAATCCTAGCATGATAAAGAAGATTCAAAGAGAGTGAGATGCCAGCTCCTTTCATTCAGTCAGTAGCTTCAAACATTTCTGGTATATGAAAAACATGTTTTTCAATGGCAAAAATCAATGAATATTGTAAATGCACAAACAGTAATATCTCCACATTGCAAGGTGCAATTCTGAAATTTTTTGCTTTTTCCTGCTAATCCTAGCAGGATAAAGAAGATTCAAAGAGAGTGAGATGCCAGCTCCTTTCATTCAGTCAGTAGCTTCAAACATTTCTGGTATATGAAAAACATGTTTTTCAATGGCAAAAATCAATGAATATTGTAAATGCACAAACAGTAATATCTCCACATTGCAAGGTGCAATTCTGAAATTTTTTGCTTTTTCCTGCTAATCCTAGCATGATAAAGAAGATTCAAAGAGAGTGAGATGCCAGCTCCTTTCATTCAGTCAGTAGCTTCAAACATTTCTGGATGTTTTTCAATGGCAAAAATCAATGAATATTGTAAATGCACAAACAGTAATATCTCCACATTGCAAGGTGCAATTCTGAAATTTTTGGCTTTTTCCTGCTAATCCTAGCATGATAAAGAAGATTCAAAGAGAGTGAGATGCCAGCTCCTTTCATTCAGTCAGTAGCTTCAAACATTTCTGGACGTTTTTCAATGGCAAAAATCAATGAATATTGTAAATGCACAAACAGTAATATCTCCACATTGCAAGGTGCAATTCTGAAATTTTTTGCTTTTTCCTGCTAATCCTAGCAGGATAAAGAAGATTCAAAGAGAGTGAGATGCCAGCTCCTTTCATTCAGTCAGTAGCTTCAAACATTTCTGGTATATGAAAAACATGTTTTTCAATGGCAAAAATCAATGAATATTGTAAATGCACAAACAGTAATATCTCCACATTGCAAGGTGCAATTCTGAAATTTTTTGCTTTTTCCTGCTAATCCTAGCATGATAAAGAAGATTCAAAGAGAGTGAGATGCCAGCTCCTTTCATTCAGTCAGTAGCTTCAAACATTTCTGGTATATGAAAAACATGTTTTTCAATGGCAAAAATCAATGAATATTGTAAATGCACAAACAGTAATATCTCCACATTGCAAGGTGCAATTCTGAAATTTTTTGCTTTTTCCTGCTAATCCTAGCATGATAAAGAAGATTCAAAGAGAGTGAGGTGCCAGCTCCTTTCATTCAGTCAGTAGCTTCAAACATTTCTGGACATTTTTCAATGGCAAAAATCAATGAATATTGTAAATGCACAAACAGTAATATCTCCACATTGCAAGGTGCAATTCTGAAATTTTTTGCTTTTTCCTGCTAATCCTAGCATGATAAAGAAGATTCAAAGAGAGTGAGATGCCAGCTCCTTTCATTCAGTCAGTAGCTTCAAACATTTCTGGACGTTTTTCAATGGCAAAAATCAATGAATATTGTAAATGCACAAACAGTAATATCTCCACATTGCAAGGTGCAATTCTGAAATTTTTTGCTTTTTCCTGCTAATCCTAGCAGGATAAAGAAGATTCAAAGAGAGTGAGATGCCAGCTCCTTTCATTCAGTCAGTAGCTTCAAACATTTCTGGTATATGAAAAACATGTTTTTCAATGGCAAAAATCAATGAATATTGTAAATGCACAAACAGTAATATCTCCACATTGCAAGGTGCAATTCTGAAATTTTTTGCTTTTTCCTGCTAATCCTAGCATGATAAAGAAGATTCAAAGAGAGTGAGATGCCAGCTCCTTTCATTCAGTCAGTAGCTTCAAACATTTCTGGTATATGAAAAACATGTTTTTCAATGGCAAAAATCAATGAATATTGTAAATGCACAAACAGTAATATCTCCACATTGCAAGGTGCAATTCTGAAATTTTTTGCTTTTTCCTGCTAATCCTAGCATGATAAAGAAGATTCAAAGAGAGTGAGATGCCAGCTCCTTTCATTCAGTCAGTAGCTTCAAACATTTCTGGACGTTTTTCAATGGCAAAAATCAATGAATATTGTAAATGCACAAACAGTAATATCTCCACATTGCAAGGTGCAATTCTGAAATTTTTTGCTTTTTCCTGCTAATCCTAGCATGATAAAGAAGATTCAAAGAGAGTGAGATGCCAGCTCCTTTCATTCAGTCAGTAGCTTCAAACATTTCTGGACGTTTTTCAATGGCAAAAATCAATGAATATTGTAAATGCACAAACAGTAATATCTCCACATTGCAAGGTGCAATTCTGAAATTTTTTGCTTTTTCCTGCTAATCCTAGCAGGATAAAGCAGATTCAAAGAGAGTGAGATGCCAGCTCCTTTCATTCAGTCAGTAGCTTCAAACATTTCTGGTATATGAAAAACATGTTTTTCAATGGCAAAAATCAATGAATATTGTAAATGCACAAACAGTAATATCTCCACATTGCAAGGTGCAATTCTGAAATTTTTTGCTTTTTCTGCTAATCCTAGCATGATAAAGAAGATTCAAAGAGAGTGAGATGCCAGCTCCTTTCATTCAGTCAGTAGCTTCAAACATTTCTGGACGTTTTTCAATGGCAAAAATCAATGAATATTGTAAATGCACAAACAGTAATATCTCCACATTGCAAGGTGCAATTCTGAAATTTTTTGCTTTTTCCTGCTAATCCTAGCAGGACAAAGAAGATTCAAAGAGAGTGAGATGCCAGCTCCTTTCATTCAGTCAGTAGCTTCAAACATTTCTGGTATATGAAAAACATGTTTTTCAATGGCAAAAATCAATGAATATTGTAAATGCACAAACAGTAATATCTCCACATTGCAAGGTGCAATTCTGAAATTTTTTGCTTTTTCCTGCTAATGCTAGCATGATAAAGAAGATTCAAAGAGAGTGAGATGCCAGCTCCTTTCATTCAGTCAGTAGCTTCAAACATTTCTGGTATATGAAAAACATGTTTTTCAATGGCAAAAATCAATGAATATTGTAAATGCACAAACAGTAATATCTCCACATTGCAAGGTGCAATTCTGAAATTTTTTGCTTTTTCCTGCTAATCCTAGCAGGATAAAGAAGATTCAAAGAGAGTGAGATGCCAGCTCCTTTCATTCAGTCAGTAGCTTCAAACATTTCTGGTATATGAAAAACGTGTTTTTCAATGGCAAAAATCAATGAATATTGTAAATGCACAAACAGTAATATCTCCACATTGCAAGGTGCAATTCTGAAATTTTTTGCTTTTTCCTGCTAATCCTAGCATGATAAAGAAGATTCAAAGAGAGTGAGATGCCAGCTCCTTTCATTCAGTCAGTAGCTTCAAACATTTCTGGACGTTTTTCAATGGCAAAAATCAATGAATATTGTAAATGCACAAACAGTAATATCTCCACATTGCAAGGTGCAATTCTGAAATTTTTTGCTTTTTCCTGCTAATCCTAGCATGATAAAGAAGATTCAAAGAGAGTGAGATGCCAGCTCCTTTCATTCAGTCAGTAGCTTCAAACATTTCTGGACGTTTTTCAATGGCAAAAATCAATGAATATTGTAAATGCACAAACAGTAATATCTCCACATTGCAAGGTGCAATTCTGAAATTTTTTGCTTTTTCCTGCTAATCCTAGCAGGATAAAGAAGATTCAAAGAGAGTGAGATGCCAGCTCCTTTCATTCAGTCAGTAGCTTCAAACATTTCTGGTATATGAAAAACATGTTTTTCAATGGCAAAAATCAATGAATATTGTAAATGCACAAACAGTAATATCTCCACATTGCAAGGTGCAATTCTGAAATTTTTTGCTTTTTCCTGCTAATCCTAGCATGATAAAGAAGATTCAAAGAGAGTGAGATGCCAGCTCCTTTCATTCAGTCAGTAGCTTCAAACATTTCTGGTATATGAAAAACATGTTTTTCAATGGCAAAAATCAATGAATATTGTAAATGCACAAACAGTAATATCTCCACATTGCAAGGTGCAATTCTGAAATTTTTTGCTTTTTCCTGCTAATCCTAGCATGATAAAGAAGATTCAAAGAGAGTGAGGTGCCAGCTCCTTTCATTCAGTCAGTAGCTTCAAACATTTCTGGACATTTTTCAATGGCAAAAATCAATGAATATTGTAAATGCACAAACAGTAATATCTCCACATTGCAAGGTGCAATTCTGAAATTTTTTGCTTTTTCCTGCTAATCCTAGCATGATAAAGAAGATTCAAAGAGAGTGAGATGCCAGCTCCTTTCATTCAGTCAGTAGCTTCAAACATTTCTGGACGTTTTTCAATGGCAAAAATCAATGAATATTGTAAATGCACAAACAGTAATATCTCCACATTGCAAGGTGCAATTCTGAAATTTTTTGCTTTTTCCTGCTAATCCTAGCAGGATAAAGAAGATTCAAAGAGAGTGAGATGCCAGCTCCTTTCATTCAGTCAGTAGCTTCAAACATTTCTGGTATATGAAAAACATGTTTTTCAATGGCAAAAATCAATGAATATTGTAAATGCACAAACAGTAATATCTCCACATTGCAAGGTGCAATTCTGAAATTTTTTGCTTTTTCCTGCTAATCCTAGCATGATAAAGAAGATTCAAAGAGAGTGAGATGCCAGCTCCTTTCATTCAGTCAGTAGCTTCAAACATTTCTGGTATATGAAAAACATGTTTTTCAATGGCAAAAATCAATGAATATTGTAAATGCACAAACAGTAATATCTCCACATTGCAAGGTGCAATTCTGAAATTTTTTGCTTTTTCCTGCTAATCCTAGCATGATAAAGAAGATTCAAAGAGAGTGAGATGCCAGCTCCTTTCATTCAGTCAGTAGCTTCAAACATTTCTGGTATATGAAAAACATGTTTTTCAATGGCAAAAATCAATGAATATTGTAAATGCACAAACAGTAATATCTCCACATTGCAAGGTGCAATTCTGAAATTTTTTGCTTTTTCCTGCTAATCCTAGCTTGATAAAGAAGATTCAAAGAGAGTGAGATGCCAGCTCCTTTCAGTCAGTAGCTTCAAACATTTCTGGTATATGAAAAACATGTTTTTCAATGGCAAAAATCAATGAATATTGTAAATGCACAAACAGTAATATCTCCACATTGCAAGGTGCAATTCTGAAATTTTTTGCTTTTTCTGCTAATCCTAGCATGATAAAGAAGATTCAAAGAGAGTGAGATGCCAGCTCCTTTCATTCAGTCAGTAGCTTCAAACATTTCTGGACGTTTTTCAATGGCAAAAATCAATGAATATTGTAAATGCACAAAGAGTAATATCTCCACATTGCAAGGTGCAATTCTGAAATTTTTTGCTTTTTCCTGCTAATCCTAGCAGGATAAAGAAGATTCAAAGAGAGTGAGATGCCAGCTCCTTTCATTCAGTCAGTAGCTTCAAACATTTCTGGTATATGAAAAACATGTTTTTCAATGGCAAAAATCAATGAATATTGTAAATGCACAAACAGTAATATCTCCACATTGCAAGGTGCAATTCTGAAATTTTTTGCTTTTTCCTGCTAATGCTAGCATGATAAAGAAGATTCAAAGAGAGTGAGATGCCAGCTCCTTTCATTCAGTCAGTAGCTTCAAACATTTCTGGTATATGAAAAACATGTTTTTCAATGGCAAAAATCAATGAATATTGTAAATGCACAAACAGTAATATCTCCACATTGCAAGGTGCAATTCTGAAATTTTTTGCTTTTTCCTGCTAATCCTAGCAGGATAAAGAAGATTCAAAGAGAGTGAGATGCCAGCTCCTTTCATTCAGTCAGTAGCTTCAAACATTTCTGGTATATGAAAAACATGTTTTTCAATGGCAAAAATCAATGAATATTGTAAATGCACAAACAGTAATATCTCCACATTGCAAGGTGCAATTCTGAAATTTTTTGCTTTTTCCTGCTAATCCTAGCATGATAAAGAAGATTCAAAGAGAGTGAGATGCCAGCTCCTTTCATTCAGTCAGTAGCTTCAAACATTTCTGGACGTTTTTCAATGGCAAAAATCAATGAATATTGTAAATGCACAAACAGTAATATCTCCACATTGCAAGGTGCAATTCTGAAATTTTTTGCTTTTTCCTGCTAATCCTAGCATGATAAAGAAGATTCAAAGAGAGTGAGATGCCAGCTCCTTTCATTCAGTCAGTAGCTTCAAACATTTCTGGACGTTTTTCAATGGCAAAAATCAATGAATATTGTAAATGCACAAACAGTAATATCTCCACATTGCAAGGTGCAATTCTGAAATTTTTTGCTTTTTCCTGCTAATCCTAGCAGGATAAAGAAGATTCAAAGAGAGTGAGATGCCAGCTCCTTTCATTCAGTCAGTAGCTTCAAACATTTCTGGTATATGAAAAACATGTTTTTCAATGGCAAAAATCAATGAATATTGTAAATGCACAAACAGTAATATCTCCACATTGCAAGGTGCAATTCTGAAATTTTTTGCTTTTTCCTGCTAATCCTAGCATGATAAAGAAGATTCAAAGAGAGTGAGATGCCAGCTCCTTTCATTCAGTCAGTAGCTTCAAACATTTCTGGTATATGAAAAACATGTTTTTCAATGGCAAAAATCAATGAATATTGTAAATGCACAAACAGTAATATCTCCACATTGCAAGGTGCAATTCTGAAATTTTTTGCTTTTTCCTGCTAATCCTAGCATGATAAAGAAGATTCAAAGAGAGTGAGGTGCCAGCTCCTTTCATTCAGTCAGTAGCTTCAAACATTTCTGGACATTTTTCAATGGCAAAAATCAATGAATATTGTAAATGCACAAACAGTAATATCTCCACATTGCAAGGTGCAATTCTGAAATTTTTTGCTTTTTCCTGCTAATCCTAGCTTGATAAAGAAGATTCAAAGAGAGTGAGATGCCAGCTCCTTTCAGTCAGTAGCTTCAAACATTTCTGGTATATGAAAAACATGTTTTTCAATGGCAAAAATCAATGAATATTGTAAATGCACAAACAGTAATATCTCCACATTGCAAGGTGCAATTCTGAAATTTTTTGCTTTTTCCTGCTAATCCTAGCATGATAAAGAAGATTCAAAGAGAGTGAGATGCCAGCTCCTTTCATTCAGTCAGTAGCTTCAAACATTTCTGGTATATGAAAAACATGTTTTTCAATGGCAAAAATCAATGAATATTGTAAATGCACAAACAGTAATATCTCCACATTGCAAGGTGCAATTCTGAAATTTTTTGCTTTTTCCTGCTAATCCTAGCATGATAAAGAAGATTCAAAGAGAGTGAGATGCCAGCTCCTTTCATTCAGTCAGTAGCTTCAAACATTTCTGGTATATGAAAAACATGTTTTTCAATGGCAAAAATCAATGAATATTGTAAATGCACAAACAGTAATATTTCCACATTGCAAGGTGCAATTCTGAAATTTTTTGCTTTTTCCTGCTAATCCTAGCATGATAAAGAAGATTCAAAGAGAGTGAGATGCCAGCTCCTTTCATTCAGTCAGTAGCTTCAAACATTTCTGGTATATGAAAAACATGTTTTTCAATGGCAAAAATCAATGAATATTGTAAATGCACAAACAGTAATATTTCCACATTGCAAGGTGCAATTCTGAAATTTTTTGCTTTTTCCTGCTAATCCTAGCATGATAAAGAAGATTCAAAGAGAGTGAGATGCCAGCTCCTTTCATTCAGTCAGTAGCTTCAAACATTTCTGGACGTTTTTCAATGGCAAAAATCAATGAATATTGTAAATGCACAAACAGTAATATCTCCACATTGCAAGGTGCAATTCTGAAATTTTTTGCTTTTTCCTGTTAATCCTAGCATGATAAAGAAGATTCAAAGAGAGTGAGATGCCAGCTCCTTTCATTCAGTCAGTAGCTTCAAACATTTCTGGTATATGAATAACATGATGTTTTTCAATGGCAAAAATCAATGAATATTGTAAATGCACAAACAGTAATATCTCCACATTGCAAGGTGCAATTCTGAAATTTTTTGCTTTTTCCTGCTAATCCTAGCATGATAAAGAAGATTCAAAGAGAGTGAGATGCCAGCTCCTTTCATTCAGTCAGTAGCTTCAAACATTTCTGGTATATGAAAAACATGTTTTTCAATGGCAAAAATCAATGAATATTGTAAATGCACAAACAGTAATATCTCCACATTGCAAGGTGCAATTCTGAAATTTTTTGCTTTTTCCTGCTAATCCTAGCATGATAAAGAAGATTCAAAGAGAGTGAGATGCCAGCTCCTTTCATTCAGTCAGTAGCTTCAAACATTTCTGGTATATGAAAAACATGTTTTTCAATGGCAAAAATCAATGAATATTGTAAATGCACAAACAGTAATATCTCCACATTGCAAGGTGCAATTCTGAAATTTTTTGCTTTTTCCTGCTAATCCTAGCATGATAAAGAAGATTCAAAGAGAGTGAGATGCCAGCTCCTTTCATTCAATCAGTAGCTTCAAACATTTCTTGACGTTTTTCAATGGCAAAAATCAATGAATATTGTAAATGCACAAACAGTAATATCTCCACATTGCAAGGTGCAATTCTGAAATTTTTTGCTTTTTCCTGCTAATCCTAGCAGGATAAAGAAGATTCAAAGAGAGTGAGATGCCAGCTCCTTTCATTCAGTCAGTAGCTTCAAACATTTCTGGTATATGAAAAACATGTTTTTCAATGGCAAAAATCAATGAATATTGTAAATGCACAAACAGTAATATCTCCACATTGCAAGGTGCAATTCTGAAATTTTTTGCTTTTTCCTGCTAATCCTAGCATGATAAAGAAGATTCAAAGAGAGTGAGATGCCAGCTCCTTTCATTCAGTCAGTAGCTTCAAACATTTCTGGACGTTTTTCAATGGCAAAAATCAATGAATATTGTAAATGCACAAACAGTAATATCTCCACATTGCAAGGTGCAATTCTGAAATTTTTTGCTTTTTCCTGCTAATCCTAGCATGATAAAGAAGATTCAAAGAGAGTGAGATGCCAGCTCCTTTCATTCAGTCAGTAGCTTCAAACATTTCTGGACGTTTTTCAATGGCAAAAATCAATGAATATTGTAAATGCACAAACAGTAATATCTCCACATTGCAAGGTGCAATTCTGAAATTTTTTGCTTTTTCCTGCTAATCCTAGCAGGATAAAGAAGATTCAAAGAGAGTGAGATGCCAGCTCCTTTCATTCAGTCAGTAGCTTCAAACATTTCTGGTATATGAAAAACATGTTTTTCAATGGCAAAAATCAATGAATATTGTAAATGCACAAACAGTAATATCTCCACATTGCAAGGTGCAATTCTGAAATTTTTTGCTTTTTCCTGCTAATCCTAGCATGATAAAGAAGATTCAAAGAGAGTGAGATGCCAGCTCCTTTCATTCAGTCAGTAGCTTCAAACATTTCTGGACGTTTTTCAATGGCAAAAATCAATGAATATTGTAAATGCACAAACAGTAATATCTCCACATTGCAAGGTGCAATTCTGAAATTTTTTGCTTTTTCCTGCTAATCCTAGCATGATAAAGAAGATTCAAAGAGAGTGAGATGCCAGCTCCTTTCATTCAGTCAGTAGCTTCAAACATTTCTGGACGTTTTTCAATGGCAAAAATCAATGAATATTGTAAATGCACAAACAGTAATATCTCCACATTGCAAGGTGCAATTCTGAAATTTTTTGCTTTTTCCTGCTAATCCTAGCAGGATAAAGAAGATTCAAAGAGAGTGAGATGCCAGCTCCTTTCATTCAGTCAGTAGCTTCAAACATTTCTGGTATATGAAAAACATGTTTTTCAATGGCAAAAATCAATGAATATTGTAAATGCACAAGCAGTAATATCTCCACATTGCAAGGTGCAATTCTGAAATTTTTTGCTTTTTCCTGCTAATCCTAGCATGATAAAGAAGATTCAAAGAGAGTGAGATGCCAGCTCCTTTCATTCAGTCAGTAGCTTCAAACATTTCTGGACGTTTTTCAATGGCAAAAATCAATGAATATTGTAAATGCACAAACAGTAATATCTCCACATTGCAAGGTGCAATTCTGAAATTTTTTGCTTTTTCCTGCTAATCCTAGCATGATAAAGAAGATTCAAAGAGAGTGAGATGCCAGCTCCTTTCATTCAGTCAGTAGCTTCAAACATTTCTGGACGTTTTTCAATGGCAAAAATCAATGAATATTGTAAATGCACAAACAGTAATATCTCCACATTGCAAGGTGCAATTCTGAAATTTTTTGCTTTTTCCTGCTAATCCTAGCAGGATAAAGAAGATTCAAAGAGAGTGAGATGCCAGCTCCTTTCATTCAGTCAGTAGCTTCAAACATTTCTGGTATATGAAAAACATGTTTTTCAATGGCAAAAATCAATGAATATTGTAAATGCACAAACAGTAATATCTCCACATTGCAAGGTGCAATTCTGAAATTTTTTGCTTTTTCCTGCTAATCCTAGCATGATAAAGAAGATTCAAAGAGAGTGAGATGCCAGCTCCTTTCATTCAGTCAGTAGCTTCAAACATTTCTGGACGTTTTTCAATGGCAAAAATCAATGAATATTGTAAATGCACAAACAGTAATATCTCCACATTGCAAGGTGCAATTCTGAAATTTTTTGCTTTTTCCTGCTAATCCTAGCAGGATAAAGAAGATTCAAAGAGAGTGAGATGCCAGCTCCTTTCATTCAGTCAGTAGCTTCAAACATTTCTGGTATATGAAAAACATGTTTTTCAATGGCAAAAATCAATGAATATTGTAAATGCACAAACAGTAATATCTCCACATTGCAAGGTGCAATTCTGAAATTTTTTGCTTTTTCCTGCTAATCCTAGCATGATAAAGAAGATTCAAAGAGAGTGAGATGCCAGCTCCTTTCATTCAGTCAGTAGCTTCAAACATTTCTGGTATATGAAAAACATGTTTTTCAATGGCAAAAATCAATGAATATTGTAAATGCACAAACAGTAATATCTCCACATTGCAAGGTGCAATTCTGAAATTTTTTGCTTTTTCCTGCTAATCCTAGCATGATAAAGAAGATTCAAAGAGAGTGAGATGCCAGCTCCTTTCATTCAGTCAGTAGCTTCAAACATTTCTGGACGTTTTTCAATGGCAAAAATCAATGAATATTGTAAATGCACAAACAGTAATATCTCCACATTGCAAGGTGCAATTCTGAAATTTTTTGCTTTTTCCTGCTAATCCTAGCATGATAAAGAAGATTCAAAGAGAGTGAGATGCCAGCTCCTTTCATTCAGTCAGTAGCTTCAAACATTTCTGGACGTTTTTCAATGGCAAAAATCAATGAATATTGTAAATGCACAAACAGTAATATCTCCACATTGCAAGGTGCAATTCTGAAATTTTTTGCTTTTTCCTGCTAATCCTAGCATGATAAAGAAGATTCAAAGAGAGTGAGATGCCAGCTCCTTTCATTCAGTCAGTAGCTTCAAACATTTCTGGTATATGAAAAACATGTTTTTCAATGGCAAAAATCAATGAATATTGTAAATGCACAAACAGTAATATCTCCACATTGCAAGGTGCAATTCTGAAATTTTTTGCTTTTTCCTGCTAATCCTAGCTTGATAAAGAAGATTCAAAGAGAGTGAGATGCCAGCTCCTTTCAGTCAGTAGCTTCAAACATTTCTGGTATATGAAAAACATGTTTTTCAATGGCAAAAATCAATGAATATTGTAAATGCACAAACAGTAATATCTCCACATTGCAAGGTGCAATTCTGAAATTTTTTGCTTTTTCCTGCTAATCCTAGCATGATAAAGAAGATTCAAAGAGAGTGAGATGCCAGCTCCTTTCATTCAGTCAGTAGCTTCAAACATTTCTGGTATATGAAAAACATGTTTTTCAATGGCAAAAATCAATGAATATTGTAAATGCACAAACAGCAATATTTCCACATTGCAAGGTGCAATTCTGAAATTTTTTGCTTTTTCCTGCTAATCCTAGCATGATAAAGAAGATTCAAAGAGAGTGAGATGCCAGCTCCTTTCATTCAGTCAGTAGCTTCAAACATTTCTGGACGTTTTTCAATGGCAAAAATCAATGAATATTGTAAATGCACAAACAGTAATATCTCCACATTGCAAGGTGCAATTCTGAAATTTTTTGCTTTTTCCTGTTAATCCTAGCATGATAAAGAAGATTCAAAGAGAGTGAGATGCCAGCTCCTTTCATTCAGTCAGTAGCTTCAAACATTTCTGGTATATGAATAACATGATGTTTTTCAATGGCAAAGATCAATGAATATTGTAAATGCACAAACAGTAATATCTCCACATTGCAAGGTGCAATTCTGAATTTTTTTGCTTTTTCCTGCTAATCCTAGCATGATAAAGAAGATTCAAAGAGAGTGAGATGCCAGCTCCTTTCATTCAGTCAGTAGCTTCAAACATTTCTGGTATATGAAAAACATGTTTTTCAATGGCAAAAATCAATGAATATTGTAAATGCACAAACAGTAATATCTCCACATTGCAAGGTGCAATTCTGAAATTTTTTGCTTTTTCCTGCTAATCCTAGCATGATAAAGAAGATTCAAAGAGAGTGAGATGCCAGCTCCTTTCATTCAGTCAGTAGCTTCAAACATTTCTGGTATATGAAAAACATGTTTTTCAATGGCAAAAATCAATGAATATTGTAAATGCACAAACAGTAATATCTCCACATTGCAAGGTGCAATTCTGAAATTTTTTGCTTTTTCCTGCTAATCCTAGCATGATAAAGAAGATTCAAAGAGAGTGAGATGCCAGCTCCTTTCATTCAATCAGTAGCTTCAAACATTTCTTGACGTTTTTCAATGGCAAAAATCAATGAATATTGTAAATGCACAAACAGTAATATCTCCACATTGCAAGGTGCAATTCTGAAATTTTTTGCTTTTTCCTGCTAATCCTAGCAGGATAAAGAAGATTCAAAGAGAGTGAGATGCCAGCTCCTTTCATTCAGTCAGTAGCTTCAAACATTTCTGGTATATGAAAAACATGTTTTTCAATGGCAAAAATCAATGAATATTGTAAATGCACAAAAAGTAATATCTCCACATTGCAAGGTGCAATTCTGAAATTTTTTGCTTTTTCCTGCTAATCCTAGCATGATAAAGAAGATTCAAAGAGAGTGAGATGCCAGCTCCTTTCATTCAGTCAGTAGCTTCAAACATTTCTGGTATATGAAAAACATGTTTTTCAATGGCAAAAATCAATGAATATTGTAAATGCACAAACAGTAATATCTCCACATTGCAAGGTGCAATTCTGAAATTTTTTGCTTTTTCCTGCTAATCCTAGCTTGATAAAGAAGATTCAAAGAGAGTGAGATGCCAGCTCCTTTCAGTCAGTAGCTTCAAACATTTCTGGTATATGAAAAACATGTTTTTCAATGGCAAAAATCAATGAATATTGTAAATGCACAAACAGTAATATCTCCACATTGCAAGGTGCAATTCTGAAATTTTTTGCTTTTTCCTGCTAATCCTAGCATGATAAAGAAGATTCAAAGAGAGTGAGATGCCAGCTCCTTTCATTCAGTCAGTAGCTTCAAACATTTCTGGTATATGAAAAACATGTTTTTCAATGGCAAAAATCAATGAATATTGTAAATGCACAAACAGTAATATTTCCACATTGCAAGGTGCAATTCTGAAATTTTTTGCTTTTTCCTGCTAATCCTAGCATGATAAAGAAGATTCAAAGAGAGTGAGATGCCAGCTCCTTTCATTCAGTCAGTAGCTTCAAACATTTCTGGACGTTTTTCAATGGCAAAAATCAATGAATATTGTAAATGCACAAACAGTAATATCTCCACATTGCAAGGTGCAATTCTGAAATTTTTTGCTTTTTCCTGTTAATCCTAGCATGATAAAGAAGATTCAAAGAGAGTGAGATGCCAGCTCCTTTCATTCAGTCAGTAGCTTCAAACATTTCTGGTATATGAATAACATGATGTTTTTCAATGGCAAAAATCAATGAATATTGTAAATGCACAAACAGTAATATCTCCACATTGCAAGGTGCAATTCTGAAATTTTTTGCTTTTTCCTGCTAATCCTAGCATGATAAAGAAGATTCAAAGAGAGTGAGATGCCAGCTCCTTTCATTCAGTCAGTAGCTTCAAACATTTCTGGTATATGAAAAACATGTTTTTCAATGGCAAAAATCAATGAATATTGTAAATGCACAAACAGTAATATCTCCACATTGCAAGGTGCAATTCTGAAATTTTTTGCTTTTTCCTGCTAATCCTAGCATGATAAAGAAGATTCAAAGAGAGTGAGATGCCAGCTCCTTTCATTCAGTCAGTAGCTTCAAACATTTCTGGTATATGAAAAACATGTTTTTCAATGGCAAAAATCAATGAATATTGTAAATGCACAAACAGTAATATCTCCACATTGCAAGGTGCAATTCTGAAATTTTTTGCTTTTTCCTGCTAATCCTAGCATGATAAAGAAGATTCAAAGAGAGTGAGATGCCAGCTCCTTTCATTCAATCAGTAGCTTCAAACATTTCTTGACGTTTTTCAATGGCAAAAATCAATGAATATTGTAAATGCACAAACAGTAATATCTCCACATTGCAAGGTGCAATTCTGAAATTTTTTGCTTTTTCCTGCTAATCCTAGCAGGATAAAGAAGATTCAAAGAGAGTGAGATGCCAGCTCCTTTCATTCAGTCAGTAGCTTCAAACATTTCTGGTATATGAAAAACATGTTTTTCAATGGCAAAAATCAATGAATATTGTAAATGCACAAACAGTAATATCTCCACATTGCAAGGTGCAATTCTGAAATTTTTTGCTTTTTCCTGCTAATCCTAGCATGATAAAGAAGATTCAAAGAGAGTGAGATGCCAGCTCCTTTCATTCAGTCAGTAGCTTCAAACATTTCTGGACGTTTTTCAATGGCAAAAATCAATGAATATTGTAAATGCACAAACAGTAATATCTCCACATTGCAAGGTGCAATTCTGAAATTTTTTGCTTTTTCCTGCTAATCCTAGCATGATAAAGAAGATTCAAAGAGAGTGAGATGCCAGCTCCTTTCATTCAGTCAGTAGCTTCAAACATTTCTGGACGTTTTTCAATGGCAAAAATCAATGAATATTGTAAATGCACAAACAGTAATATCTCCACATTGCAAGGTGCAATTCTGAAATTTTTTGCTTTTTCCTGCTAATCCTAGCAGGATAAAGAAGATTCAAAGAGAGTGAGATGCCAGCTCCTTTCATTCAGTCAGTAGCTTCAAACATTTCTGGTATATGAAAAACATGTTTTTCAATGGCAAAAATCAATGAATATTGTAAATGCACAAACAGTAATATCTCCACATTGCAAGGTGCAATTCTGAAATTTTTTGCTTTTTCCTGCTAATCCTAGCATGATAAAGAAGATTCAAAGAGAGTGAGATGCCAGCTCCTTTCATTCAGTCAGTAGCTTCAAACATTTCTGGACGTTTTTCAATGGCAAAAATCAATGAATATTGTAAATGCACAAACAGTAATATCTCCACATTGCAAGGTGCAATTCTGAAATTTTTTGCTTTTTCCTGCTAATCCTAGCATGATAAAGAAGATTCAAAGAGAGTGAGATGCCAGCTCCTTTCATTCAGTCAGTAGCTTCAAACATTTCTGGACGTTTTTCAATGGCAAAAATCAATGAATATTGTAAATGCACAAACAGTAATATCTCCACATTGCAAGGTGCAATTCTGAAATTTTTTGCTTTTTCCTGCTAATCCTAGCAGGATAAAGAAGATTCAAAGAGAGTGAGATGCCAGCTCCTTTCATTCAGTCAGTAGCTTCAAACATTTCTGGTATATGAAAAACATGTTTTTCAATGGCAAAAATCAATGAATATTGTAAATGCACAAACAGTAATATCTCCACATTGCAAGGTGCAATTCTGAAATTTTTTGCTTTTTCCTGCTAATCCTAGCATGATAAAGAAGATTCAAAGAGAGTGAGATGCCAGCTCCTTTCATTCAGTCAGTAGCTTCAAACATTTCTGGACGTTTTTCAATGGCAAAAATCAATGAATATTGTAAATGCACAAACAGTAATATCTCCACATTGCAAGGTGCAATTCTGAAATTTTTTGCTTTTTCCTGCTAATCCTAGCAGGATAAAGAAGATTCAAAGAGAGTGAGATGCCAGCTCCTTTCATTCAGTCAGTAGCTTCAAACATTTCTGGTATATGAAAAACATGTTTTTCAATGGCAAAAATCAATGAATATTGTAAATGCACAAACAGTAATATCTCCACATTGCAAGGTGCAATTCTGAAATTTTTTGCTTTTTCCTGCTAATCCTAGCATGATAAAGAAGATTCAAAGAGAGTGAGATGCCAGCTCCTTTCATTCAGTCAGTAGCTTCAAACATTTCTGGTATATGAAAAACATGTTTTTCAATGGCAAAAATCAATGAATATTGTAAATGCACAAACAGTAATATCTCCACATTGCAAGGTGCAATTCTGAAATTTTTTGCTTTTTCCTGCTAATCCTAGCAGGATAAAGAAGATTCAAAGAGAGTGAGATGCCAGCTCCTTTCATTCAGTCAGTAGCTTCAAACATTTCTGGTATATGAAAAACATGTTTTTCAATGGCAAAAATCAATGAATATTGTAAATGCACAAACAGTAATATCTCCACATTGCAAGGTGCAATTCTGAAATTTTTTGCTTTTTCCTGCTAATCCTAGCATGATAAAGAAGATTCAAAGAGAGTGAGATGCCAGCTCCTTTCATTCAGTCAGTAGCTTCAAACATTTCTGGTATATGAAAAACATGTTTTTCAATGGCAAAAATCAATGAATATTGTAAATGCACAAACAGTAATATCTCCACATTGCAAGGTGCAATTCTGAAATTTTTTGCTTTTTCCTGCTAATCCTAGCAGGATAAAGAAGATTCAAAGAGAGTGAGATGCCAGCTCCTTTCATTCAGTCAGTAGCTTCAAACATTTCTGGTATATGAAAAACATGTTTTTCAATGGCAAAAATCAATGAATATTGTAAATGCACAAACAGTAATATCTCCACATTGCAAGGTGCAATTCTGAAATTTTTTGCTTTTTCCTGCTAATCCTAGCATGATAAAGAAGATTCAAAGAGAGTGAGATGCCAGCTCCTTTCATTCAGTCAGTAGCTTCAAACATTTCTGGACGTTTTTCAATGGCAAAAATCAATGAATATTGTAAATGCACAAACAGTAATATCTCCACATTGCAAGGTGCAATTCTGAAATTTTTTGCTTTTTCCTGCTAATCCTAGCAGGATAAAGAAGATTCAAAGAGAGTGAGATGCCAGCTCCTTTCATTCAGTCAGTAGCTTCAAACATTTCTGGTATATGAAAAACATGTTTTTCAATGGCAAAAATCAATGAATATTGTAAATGCACAAACAGTAATATCTCCACATTGCAAGGTGCAATTCTGAAATTTTTTGCTTTTTCCTGCTAATCCTAGCATGATAAAGAAGATTCAAAGAGAGTGAGATGCCAGCTCCTTTCATTCAGTCAGTAGCTTCAAACATTTCTGGTATATGAAAAACATGTTTTTCAATGGCAAAAATCAATGAATATTGTAAATGCACAAACAGTAATATCTCCACATTGCAAGGTGCAATTCTGAAATTTTTTGCTTTTTCCTGCTAATCCTAGCAGGATAAAGAGGATTCAAAGAGAGTGAGATGCCAGCTCCTTTCATTCAGTCAGTAGCTTCAAACATTTCTGGTATATGAAAAACATGTTTTTCAATGGCAAAAATCAATGAATATTGTAAATGCACAAACAGTAATATCTCCACATTGCAAGGTGCAATTCTGAAATTTTTTGCTTTTTCCTGCTAATCCTAGCATGATAAGAAGATTCAAAGAGAGTGAGATGCCAGCTCCTTTCATTCAGTCAGTAGCTTCAAACATTTCTGGACGTTTTTCAATGGCAAAAATCAATGAATATTGTAAATGCACAAACAGTAATATCTCCACATTGCAAGGTGCAATTCTGAAATTTTTTGCTTTTTCCTGCTAATCCTAGCATGATAAAGAAGATTCAAAGAGAGTGAGATGCCAGCTCCTTTCATTCAGTCAGTAGCTTCAAACATTTCTGGACGTTTTTCAATGGCAAAAATCAATGAATATTGTAAATGCACAAACAGTAATATCTCCACATTGCAAGGTGCAATTCTGAAATTTTTTGCTTTTTCCTGCTAATCCTAGCAGGATAAAGAAGATTCAAAGAGAGTGAGATGCCAGCTCCTTTCATTCAGTCAGTAGCTTCAAACATTTCTGGTATATGAAAAACATGTTTTTCAATGGCAAAAATCAATGAATATTGTAAATGCACAAACAGTAATATCTCCACATTGCAAGGTGCAATTCTGAAATTTTTTGCTTTTTCCTGCTAATCCTAGCATGATAAAGAAGATTCAAAGAGAGTGAGATGCCAGCTCCTTTCATTCAGTCAGTAGCTTCAAACATTTCTGGACGTTTTTCAATGGCAAAAATCAATGAATATTGTAAATGCACAAACAGTAATATCTCCACATTGCAAGGTGCAATTCTGAAATTTTTTGCTTTTTCCTGCTAATCCTAGCAGGATAAAGAAGATTCAAAGAGAGTGAGATGCCAGCTCCTTTCATTCAGTCAGTAGCTTCAAACATTTCTGGTATATGAAAAACATGTTTTTCAATGGCAAAAATCAATGAATATTGTAAATGCACAAACAGTAATATCTCCACATTGCAAGGTGCAATTCTGAAATTTTTTGCTTTTTCCTGCTAATCCTAGCATGATAAAGAAGATTCAAAGAGAGTGAGATGCCAGCTCCTTTCATTCAGTCAGTAGCTTCAAACATTTCTGGACGTTTTTCAATGGCAAAAATCAATGAATATTGTAAATGCACAAACAGTAATATCTCCACATTGCAAGGTGCAATTCTGAAATTTTTTGCTTTTTCCTGCTAATCCTAGCAGGATAAAGAAGATTCAAAGAGAGTGAGATGCCAGCTCCTTTCATTCAGTCAGTAGCTTCAAACATTTCTGGTATATGAAAAACATGTTTTTCAATGGCAAAAATCAATGAATATTGTAAATGCACAAACAGTAATATCTCCACATTGCAAGGTGCAATTCTGAAATTTTTTGCTTTTTCCTGCTAATCCTAGCATGATAAAGAAGATTCAAAGAGAGTGAGATGCCAGCTCCTTTCATTCAGTCAGTAGCTTCAAACATTTCTGGTATATGAAAAACATGTTTTTCAATGGCAAAAATCAATGAATATTGTAAATGCACAAACAGTAATATCTCCACATTGCAAGGTGCAATTGTGAAATTTTTTGCTTTTTCCTGCTAATCCTAGCAGGATAAAGAAGATTCAAAGAGAGTGAGATGCCAGCTCCTTTCATTCAGTCAGTAGCTTCAAACATTTCTGGTATATGAAAAACATGTTTTTCAATGGCAAAAATCAATGAATATTGTAAATGCACAAACAGTAATATCTCCACATTGCAAGGTGCAATTCTGAAATTTTTTGCTTTTTCCTGCTAATCCTAGCATGATAAAGAAGATTCAAAGAGAGTGAGATGCCAGCTCCTTTCATTCAGTCAGTAGCTTCAAACATTTCTGGACGTTTTTCAATGGCAAAAATCAATGAATATTGTAAATGCACAAACAGTAATATCTCCACATTGCAAGGTGCAATTCTGAAATTTTTTGCTTTTTCCTGCTAATCCTAGCATGATAAAGAAGATTCAAAGAGAGTGAGATGCCAGCTCCTTTCATTCAGTCAGTAGCTTCAAACATTTCTGGACGTTTTTCAATGGCAAAAATCAATGAATATTGTAAATGCACAAACAGTAATATCTCCACATTGCAAGGTGCAATTCTGAAATTTTTTGCTTTTTCCTGCTAATCCTAGCAGGATAAAGAAAATTCAAAGAGAGTGAGATGCCAGCTCCTTTCATTCAGTCAGTAGCTTCAAACATTTCTGGTATATGAAAAACATGTTTTTCAATGGCAAAAATCAATGAATATTGTAAATGCACAAACAGTAATATCTCCACATTGCAAGGTGCAATTCTGAAATTTTTTGCTTTTTCCTGCTAATCCTAGCATGATAAAGAAGATTCAAAGAGAGTGAGATGCCAGCTCCTTTCATTCAGTCAGTAGCTTCAAACATTTCTGGACGTTTTTCAATGGCAAAAATTAATGAATATTGTAAATGCACAAACAGTAATATCTCCACATTGCAAGGTGCAATTCTGAAATTTTTTGCTTTTTCCTGCTAATCCTAGCACTATAAAGAAGATTCAAAGAGAGTGAGATGCCAGCTCCTTTCATTCAGTCAGTAGCTTCAAACATTTCTGGTATATGAAAAACATGTTTTTCAATGGCAAAAATCAATGAATATTGTAAATGCACAAACAGTAATATCTCCACATTGCAAGGTGCAATTCTGAAATTTTTTGCTTTTTCCTGCTAATCCTAGCATGATAAAGAAGATTCAAAGAGAGTGAGATGCCAGCTCCTTTCATTCAGTCAGTAGCTTCAAACATTTCTGGACGTTTTTCAATGGCAAAAATCAATGAATATTGTAAATGCACAAACAGTAATATCTCCACATTGCAAGGTGCAATTCTGAAATTTTTTGCTTTTTCCTGCTAATCCTAGCATGATAAAGAAGATTCAAAGAGAGTGAGATGCCAGCTCCTTTCATTCAGTCAGTAGCTTCAAACATTTCTGGACGTTTTTCAATGGCAAAAATCAATGAATATTGTAAATGCACAAACAGTAATATCTCCACATTGCAAGGTGCAATTCTGAAATTTTTTGCTTTTTCCTGCTAATCCTAGCAGGATAAAGAAGATTCAAAGAGAGTGAGATGCCAGCTCCTTTCATTCAGTCAGTAGCTTCAAACATTTCTGGTATATGAAAAACATGTTTTTCAATGGCAAAAATCAATGAATATTGTAAATGCACAAACAGTAATATCTCCACATTGCAAGGTGCAATTCTGAAATTTTTTGCTTTTTCCTGCTAATCCTAGCATGATAAAGAAGATTCAAAGAGAGTGAGATGCCAGCTCCTTTCATTCAGTCAGTAGCTTCAAACATTTCTGGACGTTTTTCAATGGCAAAAATCAATGAATATTGTAAATGCACAAACAGTAATATCTCCACATTGCAAGGTGCAATTCTGAAATTTTTTGCTTTTTCCTGCTAATCCTAGCATGATAAAGAAGATTCAAAGAGAGTGAGATGCCAGCTCCTTTCATTCAGTCAGTAGCTTCAAACATTTCTGGACGTTTTTCAATGGCAAAAATCAATGAATATTGTAAATGCACAAACAGTAATATCTCCACATTGCAAGGTGCAATTCTGAAATTTTTTGCTTTTTCCTGCTAATCCTAGCAGGATAAAGAAGATTCAAAGAGAGTGAGATGCCAGCTCCTTTCATTCAGTCAGTAGCTTCAAATATTTCTGGTATATGAAAAACATGTTTTTCAATGGCAAAAATCAATGAATATTGTAAATGCACAAACAGTAATATCTCCACATTGCAAGGTGCAATTCTGAAATTTTTTGCTTTTTCCTGCTAATCCTAGCATGATAAAGAAGATTCAAAGAGAGTGAGATGCCAGCTCCTTTCATTCAGTCAGTAGCTTCAAACATTTCTGGTATATGAAAAACATGTTTTTCAATGGCAAAAATCAATGAATATTGTAAATGCACAAACAGTAATATCTCCACATTGCAAGGTGCAATTCTGAAATTTTTTGCTTTTTCCTGCTAATCCTAGCATGATAAAGAAGATTCAAAGAGAGTGAGATGCCAGCTCCTTTCATTCAGTCAGTAGCTTCAAACATTTCTGGTATATGAAAAACATGTTTTTCAATGGCAAAAATCAATGAATATTGTAAATGCACAAACAGTAATATCTCCACATTGCAAGGTGCAATTCTGAAATTTTTTGCTTTTTCCTGCTAATCCTAGCAGGATAAAGAAGATTCAAAGAGAGTGAGATGCCAGCTCCTTTCATTCAGTCAGTAGCTTCAAACATTTCTGGTATATGAAAAACATGTTTTTCAATGGCAAAAATCAATGAATATTGTAAATGCACAAACAGTAATATCTCCACATTGCAAGGTGTAATTCTGAAATTTTTTGCTTTTTCCTGCTAATCCTAGCATGATAAAGAAGATTCAAAGAGAGTGAGATGCCAGCTCCTTTCATTCAGTCAGTAGCTTCAAACATTTCTGGACGTTTTTCAATGGCAAAAATCAATGAATATTGTAAATGCACAAACAGTAATATCTCCACATTGCAAGGTGCAATTCTGAAATTTTTTGCTTTTTCCTGCTAATCCTAGCAGGATAAAGAAGATTCAAAGAGAGTGAGATGCCAGCTCCTTTCATTCAGTCAGTAGCTTCAAATATTTCTGGTATATGAAAAACATGTTTTTCAATGGCAAAAATCAATGAATATTGTAAATGCACAAACAGTAATATCTCCACATTGCAAGGTGCAATTCTGAAATTTTTTGCTTTTTCCTGCTAATCCTAGCATGATAAAGAAGATTCAAAGAGAGTGAGATGCCAGCTCCTTTCATTCAGTCAGTAGCTTCAAACATTTCTGGTATATGAAAAACATGTTTTTCAATGGCAAAAATCAATGAATATTGTAAATGCACAAACAGTAATATCTCCACATTGCAAGGTGCAATTCTGAAATTTTTTGCTTTTTCCTGCTAATCCTAGCATGATAAAGAAGATTCAAAGAGAGTGAGATGCCAGCTCCTTTCATTCAGTCAGTAGCTTCAAACATTTCTGGTATATGAAAAACATGTTTTTCAATGGCAAAAATCAATGAATATTGTAAATGCACAAACAGTAATATCTCCACATTGCAAGGTGCAATTCTGAAATTTTTTGCTTTTTCCTGCTAATCCTAGCAGGATAAAGAAGATTCAAAGAGAGTGAGATGCCAGCTCCTTTCATTCAGTCAGTAGCTTCAAACATTTCTGGTATATGAAAAACATGTTTTTCAATGGCAAAAATCAATGAATATTGTAAATGCACAAACAGTAATATCTCCACATTGCAAGGTGTAATTCTGAAATTTTTTGCTTTTTCCTGCTAATCCTAGCATGATAAAGAAGATTCAAAGAGAGTGAGATGCCAGCTCCTTTCATTCAGTCAGTAGCTTCAAACATTTCTGGACGTTTTTCAATGGCAAAAATCAATGAATATTGTAAATGCACAAACAGTAATATCTCCACATTGCAAGGTGCAATTCTGAAATTTTTTGCTTTTTCCTGCTAATCCTAGCATGATAAAGAAGATTCAAAGAGAGTTAGATGCCAGCTCCTTTCATTCAGTCAGTAGCTTCAAACATTTCTGGACGTTTTTCAATGGCAAAAATCAATGAATATTGTAAATGCACAAACAGTAATATCTCCACATTGCAAGGTGCAATTCTGAAATTTTTTGCTTTTTCCTGCTAATCCTAGCAGGATAAAGAAGATTCAAAGAGAGTGAGATGCCAGCTCCTTTCATTCAGTCAGTAGCTTCAAACATTTCTGGTATATGAAAAACATGTTTTTCAATGGCAAAAATCAATGAATATTGTAAATGCACAAACAGTAATATCTCCACATTGCAAGGTGCAATTCTGAAATTTTTTGCTTTTTCCTGCTAATCCTAGCATGATAAAGAAGATTCAAAGAGAGTGAGATGCCAGCTCCTTTCATTCAGTCAGTAGCTTCAAACATTTCTGGTATATGAAAAACATGTTTTTCAATGGCAAAAATCAATGAATATTGTAAATGCACAAACAGTAATATCTCCACATTGCAAGGTGCAATTCTGAAATTTTTTGCTTTTTCCTGCTAATCCTAGCATGATAAAGAAGATTCAAAGAGAGTGAGATGCCAGCTCCTTTCATTCAGTCAGTAGCTTCAAACATTTCTGGACGTTTTTCAATGGCAAAAATCAATGAATATTGTAAATGCACAAACAGTAATATCTCCACATTGCAAGGTGCAATTCTGAAATTTTTTGCTTTTTCCTGCTAATCCTAGCAGGATAAAGAAGATTCAAAGAGAGTGAGATGCCAGCTCCTTTCATTCAGTCAGTAGCTTCAAACATTTCTGGTATATGAAAAACATGTTTTTCAATGGCAAAAATCAATGAATATTGTAAATGCACAAACAGTAATATCTCCACATTGCAAGGTGCAATTCTGAAATTTTTTGCTTTTTCCTGCTAATCCGAGCATGATAAAGAAGATTCAAAGAGAGTGAGATGCCAGCTCCTTTCATTCAGTCAGTAGCTTCAAACATTTCTGGTATATGAAAAACATGTTTTTCAATGGCAAAAATCAATGAATATTGTAAATGCACAAACAGTAATATCTCCACATTGCAAGGTGCAATTCTGAAATTTTTTGCTTTTTCCTGCTAATCCTAGCAGGATAAAGAAGATTCAAAGAGAGTGAGATGCCAGCTCCTTTCATTCAGTCAGTAGCTTCAAACATTTCTGGTATATGAAAAACATGTTTTTCAATGGCAAAAATCAATGAATATTGTAAATGCACAAACAGTAATCTCTCCACATTGCAAGGTGCAATTCTGAAATTTTTTGCTTTTTCCTGCTAATCCTAGCATGATAAAGAAGATTCAAAGAGAGTGAGATGCCAGCTCCTTTCATTCAGTCAGTAGCTTCAAACATTTCTGGACGTTTTTCAATGGCAAAAATCAATGAATATTGTAAATGCACAAACAGTAATATCTCCACATTGCAAGGTGCAATTCTGAAATTTTTTGCTTTTTCCTGCTAATCCTAGCATGATAAAGAAGATTCAAAGAGAGTGAGATGCCAGCTCCTTTCATTCAGTCAGTAGCTTCAAACATTTCTGGACGTTTTTCAATGGCAAAAATCAATGAATATTGTAAATGCACAAACAGTAATATCTCCACATTGCAAGGTGCAATTCTGAAATTTTTTGCTTTTTCCTGCTAATCCTAGCAGGATAAAGAAGATTCAAAGAGAGTGAGATGCCAGCTCCTTTCATTCAGTCAGTAGCTTCAAACATTTCTGGTATATGAAAAACATGTTTTTCAGGGGCAAAAATCAATGAATATTGTAAATGCACAAACAGTAATATCTCCAAATTGCAAGGTGCAATTCTGAAATTTTTTGCTTTTTCCTGCTAATCCTAGCATGATAAAGAAGATTCAAAGAGAGTGAGATGCCAGCTCCTTTCATTCAGTCAGTAGCTTCAAACATTTCTGGTATATGAAAAACATGTTTTTCAATGGCAAAAATCAATGAATATTGTAAATGCACAAACAGTAATATCTCCACATTGCAAGGTGCAATTCTGAAATTTTTTGCTTTTTCCTGCTAATCCTAGCATGATAAAGAAGATTCAAAGAGAGTGAGATGCCAGCTCCTTTCATTCAGTCAGTAGCTTCAAACATTTCTGGTATATGAAAAACATGTTTTTCAATGGCAAAAATCAATGAATATTGTAAATGCACAAACAGTAATATCTCCACATTGCAAGGTGCAATTCTGAAATTTTTTGCTTTTTCCTGCTAATCCTAGCAGGATAAAGAAGATTCAAAGAGAGTGAGATGCCAGCTCCTTTCATTCAGTCAGTAGCTTCAAACATTTCTGGTATATGAAAAACATGTTTTTCAATGGCAAAAATCAATGAATATTGTAAATGCACAAACAGTAATATCTCCACATTGCAAGGTGCAATTCTGAAATTTTTTGCTTTTTCCTGCTAATCCTAGCATGATAAAGAAGATTCAAAGAGAGTGAGATGCCAGCTCCTTTCATTCAGTCAGTAGCTTCAAACATTTCTGGACGTTTTTCAATGGCAAAAATCAATGAATATTGTAAATGCACAAACAGTAATATCTCCACATTGCAAGGTGCAATTCTGAAATTTTTTGCTTTTTCCTGCTAATCCTAGCATGATAAAGAAGATTCAAAGAGAGTTAGATGCCAGCTCCTTTCATTCAGTCAGTAGCTTCAAACATTTCTGGACGTTTTTCAATGGCAAAAATCAATGAATATTGTAAATGCACAAACAGTAATATCTCCACATTGCAAGGTGCAATTCTGAAATTTTTTGCTTTTTCCTGCTAATCCTAGCAGGATAAAGAAGATTCAAAGAGAGTGAGATGCCAGCTCCTTTCATTCAGTCAGTAGCTTCAAACATTTCTGGTATATGAAAAACATGTTTTTCAATGGCAAAAATCAATGAATATTGTAAATGCACAAACAGTAATATCTCCACATTGCAAGGTGCAATTCTGAAATTTTTTGCTTTTTCCTGCTAATCCTAGCATGATAAAGAAGATTCAAAGAGAGTGAGATGCCAGCTCCTTTCATTCAGTCAGTAGCTTCAAACATTTCTGGTATATGAAAAACATGTTTTTCAATGGCAAAAATCAATGAATATTGTAAATGCACAAACAGTAATATCTCCACATTGCAAGGTGCAATTCTGAATTTTTTTGCTTTTTCCTGCTAATCCTAGCATGATAAAGAAGATTCAAAGAGAGTGAGATGCCAGCTCCTTTCATTCAGTCAGTAGCTTCAAACATTTCTGGTATATGAAAAACATGTTTTTCAATGGCAAAAATCAATGAATATTGTAAATGCACAAACAGTAATATCTCCACATTGCAAGGTGCAATTCTGAAATTTTTTGCTTTTTCCTGCTAATCCTAGCATGATAAAGAAGATTCAAAGAGAGTGAGATGCCAGCTCCTTTCATTCAGTCAGTAGCTTCAAACATTTCTGGACGTTTTTCAATGGCAAAAATCAATGAATATTGTAAATGCACAAACAGTAATATCTCCACATTGCAAGGTGCAATTCTGAAATTTTTTGCTTTTTCCTGCTAATCCTAGCATGATAAAGAAGATTCAAAGAGAGTTAGATGCCAGCTCCTTTCATTCAGTCAGTAGCTTCAAACATTTCTGGACGTTTTTCAATGGCAAAAATCAATGAATATTGTAAATGCACAAACAGTAATATCTCCACATTGCAAGGTGCAATTCTGAAATTTTTTGCTTTTTCCTGCTAATCCTAGCAGGATAAAGAAGATTCAAAGAGAGTGAGATGCCAGCTCCTTTCATTCAGTCAGTAGCTTCAAACATTTCTGGTATATGAAAAACATGTTTTTCAATGGCAAAAATCAATGAATATTGTAAATGCACAAACAGTAATATCTCCACATTGCAAGGTGCAATTCTGAAATTTTTTGCTTTTTCCTGCTAATCCTAGCATGATAAAGAAGATTCAAAGAGAGTGAGATGCCAGCTCCTTTCATTCAGTCAGTAGCTTCAAACATTTCTGGTATATGAAAAACATGTTTTTCAATGGCAAAAATCAATGAATATTGTAAATGCACAAACAGTAATATCTCCACATTGCAAGGTGCAATTCTGAATTTTTTTGCTTTTTCCTGCTAATCCTAGCATGATAAAGAAGATTCAAAGAGAGTGAGATGCCAGCTCCTTTCATTCAGTCAGTAGCTTCAAACATTTCTGGTATATGAAAAACATGTTTTTCAATGGCAAAAATCAATGAATATTGTAAATGCACAAACAGTAATATCTCCACATTGCAAGGTGCAATTCTGAAATTTTTTGCTTTTTCCTGCTAATCCTAGCATGATAAAGAAGATTCAAAGAGAGTGAGATGCCAGCTCCTTTCATTCAGTCAGTAGCTTCAAACATTTCTGGTATATGAAAAACATGTTTTTCAATGGCAAAAATCAATGAATATTGTAAATGCACAAACAGTAATATCTCCACATTGCAAGGTGCAATTCTGAAATTTTTTTGCTTTTTCCTGCTAATCCTAGCATGATAAAGAAGATTCAAAGAGAGTGAGATGCCAGCTCCTTTCATTCAGTCAGTAGCTTCAAACATTTCTGGTATATGAAAAACATGTTTTTCAATGGCAAAAATCAATGAATATTGTAAATGCACAAACAGTAATATCTCCACATTGCAAGGTGCAATTCTGAAATTTTTTGCTTTTTCCTGCTAATCCTAGCATGATAAAGAAGATTCAAAGAGAGTGAGATGCCAGCTCCTTTCATTCAGTCAGTAGCTTCAAACATTTCTGGACGTTTTTCAATGGCAAAAATCAATGAATATTGTAAATGCACAAACAGTAATATCTCCACATTGCAAGGTGCAATTCTGAAATTTTTTGCTTTTTCCTGCTAATCCTAGCAGGATAAAGAAGATTCAAAGAGAGTGAGATGCCAGCTCCTTTCATTCAGTCAGTAGCTTCAAACATTTCTGGTATATGAAAAACATGTTTTTCAATGGCAAAAATCAATGAATATTGTAAATGCACAAACAGTAATATCTCCACATTGCAAGGTGCAATTCTGAAATTTTTTGCTTTTTCCTGCTAATCCTAGCATGATAAAGAAGATTCAAAGAGAGTGAGATGCAGCTCCTTTCATTCAGTCAGTAGCTTCAAACATTTCTGGTATATGAAAAACATGTTTTTCAATGGCAAAAATCAATGAATATTGTAAATGCACAAACAGTAATATCTCCACATTGCAAGGTGCAATTCTGAAATTTTTTGCTTTTTCCTGCTAATCCTAGCAGGATAAAGAAGATTCAAAGAGAGTGAGATGCCAGCTTCTTTCATTCAGTCAGTAGCTTCAAACATTTCTGGTATATGAAAAACATGTTTTTCAATGGCAAAAATCAATGAATATTGTAAATGCACAAACAGTAATATCTCCACATTGCAAGGTGCAATTCTGAAATTTTTGCTTTTTCCTGCTAATCCTAGCATGATAAAGAAGATTCAAAGAGAGTGAGATGCCAGCTCCTTTCATTCAGTCAGTAGCTTCAAACATTTCTGGACGTTTTTCAATGGCAAAAATCAATGAATATAGTAAATGCACAAACAGTAATATCTCCACATTGCAAGGTGCAATTCTGAAATTTTTGCTTTTTCCTGCTAATCCTAGCATGATAAAGAAGATTCAAAGAGAGTGAGATGCCAGCTCCTTTCATTCAGTCAGTAGCTTCAAACATTTCTGGACGGTTTTTCAATGGCAAAAATCAATGAATATTGTAAATGCACAAACAGTAATATCTCCACATTGCAAGGTGCAATTCTGAAATTTTTGCTTTTTCCTGCTAATCCTAGCAGGATAAAGAAGATTCAAAGAGAGTGAGATGCCAGCTCCTTTCATTCAGTCAGTAGCTTCAAACATTTCTGGTATATGAAAAACATGTTTTTCAATGGCAAAAATCAATGAATATTGTAAATGCACAAACAGTAATATCTCCACATTGCAAGGTGCAATTCTGAAATTTTTTGCTTTTTCCTGCTAATCCTAGCATGATAAAGAAGATTCAAAGAGAGTGAGATGCCAGCTCCTTTCATTCAGTCAGTAGCTTCAAACATTTCTGGTATATGAAAAACATGTTTTTCAATGGCAAAAATCAATGAATATTGTAAATGCACAAACAGTAATATCTCCACATTGCAAGGTGCAATTCTGAAATTTTTTGCTTTTTCCTGCTAATCCTAGCAGGATAAAGAAGATTCAAAGAGAGTGAGATGCCAGCTCCTTTCATTCAGTCAGTAGCTTCAAACATTTCTGGTATATGAAAAACATGTTTTTCAATGGCAAAAATCAATGAATATTGTAAATGCACAAACAGTAATATCTCCACATTGCAAGGTGCAATTCTGAAATTTTTTGCTTTTTCCTGCTAATCCTAGCATGATAAAGAAGATTCAAAGAGAGTGAGATGCCAGCTCCTTTCATTCAGTCAGTAGCTTCAAACATTTCTGGACGTTTTTCAATGGCAAAAATCAATGAATATTGTAAATGCACAAACAGTAATATCTCCACATTGCAAGGTGCAATTCTGAAATTTTTGCTTTTTCCTGCTAATCCTAGCATGATAAAGAAGATTCAAAGAGAGTGAGATGCCAGCTCCTTTCATTCAGTCAGTAGCTTCAAACATTTCTGGATGTTTTTCAATGGCAAAAATCAATGAATATTGTAAATGCACAAACAGTAATATCTCCACATTGCAAGGTGCAATTCTGAAATTTTTTGCTTTTTCCTGCTAATCCTAGCAGGATAAAGAAGATTCAAAGAGAGTGAGATGCCAGCTCCTTTCATTCAGTCAGTAGCTTCAAACATTTCTGGTATATGAAAAACATGTTTTTCAATGGCAAAAATCAATGAATATTGTAAATGCACAAACAGTAATATCTCCACATTGCAAGGTGCAATTCTGAAATTTTTTGCTTTTTCCTGCTAATCCTAGCATGATAAAGAAGATTCAAAGAGAGTGAGATGCCAGCTCCTTTCATTCAGTCAGTAGCTTCAAACATTTCTGGTATATGAAAAACATGTTTTTCAATGGCAAAAATCAATGAATATTGTAAATGCACAAACAGTAATATCGCCACATTGCAAGGTGCAATTCTGAAATTTTTTGCTTTTTCCTGCTAATCCTAGCATGATAAAGAAGATTCAAAGAGAGTGAGATGCCAGCTCCTTTCATTCAGTCAGTAGCTTCAAACATTTCTGGTATATGAAAAACATGTTTTCAATGGCAAAAATCAATGAAAATTGTAAATGCACAAACAGTAATATCTCCACATTGCAAGGTGCAATTCTGAAATTTTTTGCTTTTTCCTGCTAATCCTAGCAGGATAAAGAAGATTCAAAGAGAGTGAGATGCCAGCTCCTTTCATTCAGTCAGTAGCTTCAAACATTTCTGGACGTTTTTCAATGGCAAAAATCAATGAATATTGTAAATGCACAAACAGTAATATCTCCACATTGCAAGGTGCAATTCTGAAATTTTTTGCTTTTTCCTGCTAATCCTAGCATGATAAAGAAGATTCAAAGAGAGTGAGATGCCAGCTCCTTTCATTCAGTCAGTAGCTTCAAACATTTCTGGACGTTTTTCAATGGCAAAAATCAATGAATATTGTAAATGCACAAACAGTAATATCTCCACATTGCAAGGTGCAATTCTGAAATTTTTTGCTTTTTCCTGCTAATCCTAGCATGATAAAGAAGATTCAAAGAGAGTGAGATGCCAGCTCCTTTCATTCAGTCAGTAGCTTCAAACATTTCTGGTATATGAAAAACATGTTTTTCAATGGCAAAAATCAATGAATATTGTAAATGCACAAACAGTAATATCTCCACATTGCAAGGTGCAATTCTCAAATTTTTTGCTTTTTCCTGCTAATCCTAGCATGATAAAGAAGATTCAAATAGAGTGAGATGCCAGCTCCTTTCATTCAGTCAGTAGCTTCAAACATTTCTGGTATATGAAAAACATGTTTTTCAATGGCAAAAATCAATGAATATTGTAAATGCACAAACAGTAATATCTCGACATTGCAAGGTGCAATTCTGAAATTTTTTGCTTTTTCCTGCTAATCCTAGCAGGATAAAGAAGATTCAAAGAGAGTGAGATGCCAGCTCCTTTCATTCAGTCAGTAGCTTCAAACATTTCTGGTATATGAAAAACATGTTTTTCAATGGCAAAAATCAATGAATATTGTAAATGCACAAACAGTAATATCTCCACATTGCAAGGTGCAATTCTGAAATTTTTTGCTTTTTCCTGCTAATCCTAGCATGATAAAGAAGATTCAAAGAGAGGGAGATGCCAGCTCCTTTCATTCAGTCAGTAGCTTCAAACATTTCTGGTATATGAAAAACATGTTTTTCAATGGCAAAAATCAATGAATATTGTAAATGCACAAAGAGTAATATCTCCACATTGCAAGGTGCAATTCTGAAATTTTTTGCTTTTTCCTGCTAATCCTAGCATGATAAAGAAGATTCAAAGAGAGTGAGATGCCAGCTCCTTTCATTCAGTCAGTAGCTTCAAACATTTCTGGACGTTTTTCAATGGCAAAAATCAATGAATATTGTAAATGCACAAACAGTAATATCTCCACATTGCAAGGTGCAATTCTGAAATTTTTTGCTTTTTCCTGCTAATCCTAGCAGGATAAAGAAGATACAAAGAGAGTGAGATGCCAGCTCCTTTCATTCAGTCAGTAGCTTCAAACATTTCTGGTATATGAAAAACATGTTTTTCAATGGCAAAAATCAATGAATATTGTAAATGCACAAACAGTAATATCTCCACATTGCAAGGTGCAATTCTGAAATTTTTTGCTTTTTCCTGCTAATCCTAGCATGATAAAGAAGATTCAAAGAGAGTGAGATGCCAGCTCCTTTTATTCAGTCAGTAGCTTCAAACATTTCTGGTATATGAAAAACATGTTTTTCAATGGCAAAAATCAATGAATATTGTAAATGCACAAACAGTAATATCTCCACATTGCAAGGTGCAATTCTGAAATTTTTTGCTTTTTCCTGCTAATCCTAGCATGATAAAGAAGATTCAAAGAGAGTGAGATGCCAGCTCCTTTCATTCAGTCAGTAGCTTCAAACATTCTGGACGTTTTTCAATGGCAAAAATCAATGAATATTGTAAATGCACAAACAGTAATATCTCCACATTGCAAGGTGCAATTCTGAAATTTTTTGCTTTTTCCTGCTAATCCTAGCATGATAAAGAAGATTCAAAGAGAGTGAGATGCCAGCTCCTTTCATTCAGTCAGTAGCTTCAAACATTTCTGGACGTTTTTCAATGGCAAAAATCAATGAATATTGTAAATGCACAAACACTAATATCTCCACATTGCAAGGTGCAATTCTGAAATTTTTTGCTTTTTCCTGCTAATCCTAGCATGATAAAGAAGATTCAAAGAGAGTGAGATGCCAGCTCCTTTCATTCAGTCAGTAGCTTCAAACATTTCTGGACGTTTTTCAATGGCAAAAATCAATGAATATTGTAAATGCACAAACAGTAATATCTCCACATTGCAAGGTGCAATTCTGAAATTGTTTGCTTTTTCCTGCTAATCCTAGCAGGATAAAGAAGATTCAAAGAGAGTGAGATGCCAGCTCCTTTCATTCAGTCAGTAGCTTCAAACATTTCTGGTATATGAAAAACATGTTTTTCAATGGCAAAATCAATGAATATTGTAAATGCACAAACAGTAATATCTCCACATTGCAAGGTGCAATTCTGAAATTTTTTGCTTTTTCCTGCTAATCCTAGCATGATAAAGAAGATTCAAAGAGAGTGAGATGCCAGCTCCTTTCATTCAGTCAGTAGCTTCAAACATTTCTGGTATATGAAAAACATGTTTTTCAATGGCAAAAATCAATGAATATTGTAAATGCACAAACAGTAATATCTCCACATTGCAAGGTGCAATTCTGAAATTTTTTGCTTTTTCCTGCTAATCCTAGCATGATAAAGAAGATTCAAAGAGAGTGAGATGCCAGCTCCTTTCATTCAGTCAGTAGCTTCAAACATTTCTGGTATATGAAAAACATGTTTTTCAATGGCAAAAATCAATGAATATTGTAAATGCACAAACAGTAATATCTCCACATTGCAAGGTGCAATTCTGAAATTTTTTGCTTTTTCCTGCTAATCCTAGCATGATAAAGAAGATTCAAAGAGAGTGAGATGCCAGCTCCTTTCATTCAGTCAGTAGCTTCAAACATTTCTGGTATATGAAAAACATGTTTTTCAATGGCAAAAATCAATGAATATTGTAAATGCACAAACAGTAATATCTCCACATTGCAAGGTGCAATTCTGAAATTTTTTGCTTTTTCCTGCTAATCCTAGCATGATAAAGAAGATTCAAAGAGAGTGAGATGCCAGCTCCTTTCATTCAGTCAGTAGCTTCAAACATTTCTGGTATATGAAAAACATGTTTTTCAATGGCAAAAATCAATGAATCTTGTAAATGCACAAACAGTAATATCTCCACATTGCAAGGTGCAATTCTGAAATTTTTTGCTTTTTCCTGCTAATCCTAGCATGATAAAGAAGATTCAAAGAGAGTGAGATGCCAGCTCCTTTCATTCAGTCAGTAGCTTCAAACATTTCTGGACGTTTTTCAATGGCAAAAATCAATGAATATTGTAAATGCACAAACAGTAATATCTCCACATTGCAAGGTGCAATTCTGAAATTTTTTGCTTTTTCCTGCTAATCCTAGCATGATAAAGAAGATTCAAAGAGAGTGAGATGCCAGCTCCTTTCATTCAGTCAGTAGCTTCAAACATTTCTGGTATATGAAAAACATGTTTTTCAATGGCAAAAATCAATGAATATTGTAAATGCACAAACAGTAATATCTCCACATTGCAAGGTGCAATTCTGAAATTTTTTGCTTTTTCCTGCTAATCCTAGCATGATAAAGAAGATTCAAAGAGAGTGAGATGCCAGCTCCTTTCATTCAGTCAGTAGCTTCAAACATTTCTGGACGTTTTTCAATGGCAAAAATCAATGAATATTGTATATGCACAAACACTAATATCTCCACATTGCAAGGTGCAATTCTGAAATTTTTTGCTTTTTCCTGCTAATCCTAGCATGATAAAGAAGATTCAAAGAGAGTGAGATGCCAGCTCCTTTCATTCAGTCAGTAGCTTCAAACATTTCTGGACGTTTTTCAATGGCAAAAATCAATGAATATTGTAAATGCACAAACAGTAATATCTCCACATTGCAAGGTGCAATTCTGAAATTTTTTGCTTTTTCCTGCTAATCCTAGCAGGATAAAGAAGATTCAAAGAGAGTGAGATGCCAGCTCCTTTCATTCAGTCAGTAGCTTCAAACATTTCTGGTATATGAAAAACATGTTTTTCAATGGCAAAAATCAATGAATATTGTAAATGCACAAACAGTAATATCTCCACATTGCAAGGTGCAATTCTGAAATTTTTTGCTTTTTCCTGCTAATCCTAGCATGATAAAGAAGATTCAAAGAGAGTGAGATGCCAGCTCCTTTCATTCAGTCAGTAGCTTCAAACATTTCTGGTATATGAAAAACATGTTTTTCAATGGCAAAAATCAATGAATATTGTAAATGCACAAACAGTAATATCTCCACATTGCAAGGTGCAATTCTGAAATTTTTTGCTTTTTCCTGCTAATCCTAGCATGATAAAGAAGATTCAAAGAGAGTGAGATGCCAGCTCCTTTCATTCAGTCAGTAGCTTCAAACATTTCTGGTATATGAAAAACATGTTTTTCAATGGCAAAAATCAATGAATATTGTAAATGCACAAACAGTAATATCTCCACATTGCAAGGTGCAATTCTGAAATTTTTTGCTTTTTCCTGCTAATCCTAGCATGATAAAGAAGATTCAAAGAGAGTGAGATGCCAGCTCCTTTCATTCAGTCAGTAGCTTCAAACATTTCTGGTATATGAAAAAACAGTTTTTCAATGGCAAAAATCAATGAATATTGTAAATGCACAAACAGTAATATCTCCACATTGCAAGGTGCAATTCTGAAATTTTTTGCTTTTTCCTGCTAATCCTAGCATGATAAAGAAGATTCAAAGAGAGTGAGATGCCAGCTCCTTTCATTCAGTCAGTAGCTTCAAACTTTCTGGTATATGAAAAACAGTTTTTCAATGGCAAAAATCAATGAATATTGTAAATGCACAAACAGTAATATCTCCACATTGCAAGGTGCAATTCTGAAATTTTTTTGCTTTTTCCTGCTAATCCTAGCATGATAAAGAAGATTCAAAGAGAGTGAGATGCCAGCTCCTTTCATTCAGTCAGTAGCTTCAAACATTTCTGGTATATGAAAAACATGTTTTTCAATGGCAAAAATCAATGAATATTGTAAATGCACAAACACCTAATATCTCCACATTGCAAGGTGCAATTCTGAAATTTTTTGCTTTTTCCTGCTAATCCTAGCATGATAAAGAAGATTCAAAGAGAGTGAGATGCCAGCTCCTTTCATTCAGTCAGTAGCTTCAAACATTTCTGGACGTTTTTCAATGGCAAAAATCAATGAATATTGTATATGCACAAACACTAATATCTCCACATTGCAAGGTGCAATTCTGAAATTTTTTGCTTTTTCCTGCTAATCCTAGCATGATAAAGAAGATTCAAAGAGAGTGAGATGCCAGCTCCTTTCATTCAGTCAGTAGCTTCAAACATTTCTGGTATATGAAAAACATTTTTCAATGGCAAAAATCAATGAATATTGTAAATGCACAAACAGTAATATCTCCACATTGCAAGGTGCAATTCTGAAATTTTTTGCTTTTTCCTGCTAATCCTAGCAGGATAAAGAAGATTCAAAGAGAGTGAGATGCCAGCTCCCTTTCATTCAGTCAGTAGCTTCAAACATTTCTGGTATATGAAAAACATGTTTTTTCAATGGCAAAAATCA